>NW_015654939.1:40504-54524 GCF_001515625.1 Sinocyclocheilus rhinocerous
TCCACAACTCTTACCCTGCGTATGCAAATCTTTTTGACGTCATTCTACCTTCATACAAAGGTGTTTGAAAATGTTTGCTATTGAGATATGTTTGTGATATTTTGAATGCAGTGCTTCATTTTGCAAGAGATGTGAGGCATTTTGTGTGTGCAAATCTTGGATTTGTGTGTAAAGTTTTGAAAAAAAGAGGCAAAGTTTTGAAAAGTTTGAAAGACAAATATATGCTTGCTTGTCAAAGTCTTGTTTAAAAAACGTAAATGTTTGGTCCGTTAGATGTTTGCTAAAGTGTTGCTAGTTGGTTGCTAGGATATTCTGGGTGGTTGCTAGGCTCTTGCTATGCAGTTGCTGCAGTGTTGCTAGAGTATATGGTTGATAGAGTTTGTTCTGGGTGATTACAGATATTCCCACCTCTGTTAATAACAGAAAATCAAACATTGTTTTCAAAACTGATCCAGTTTCAGTGCCTTGATATCATTGTATTTCTTTCTAATGTTAGGAAATTCAAAAGTTTTTGTTGCTCTTAAACTTTCACTAAAACGTGATTTATATCAAAATATATCATCTTTATATCTAAATAGCCTATGTAATTTTAATACAACCGCATGTCTTCTTTCGTGATACAAGCTCAGAAACATGTATAACCTGTTGAAGTTTTGTCAACCATTTGTCAAAGAAGTATGTCAGACCATAAATCCAAAAAAAGGAAGATGGACATGGAGAGAAAAGCATCCATTGCTGAGCTCTTTTGCTCTCCTCTGTACCAGCAGCCCATCATCATCTCTATCCTGCTGCAGCTCTCTCAGCAGCTGTCTGGAATTAATGCTGTGAGTGCTGCAGATGTGCTCAGTTGATCAGCTACACTGTAAAAAATTTTATGATGAAAAAGCCATGACAACTTATGTTTTTAAGTTACTTTAACTCATAAAAATAATTTAAGCAATTTCAACTTTTTTTTTATAAGTTATACTAGATTCAACTTGATTTTTTAAGTCAGTTTAATGTTACTGAAATTCAAAGAGCCCAATTTAGTTCAGTGAACAACATTTTAAATTGTAGCTTTTTGGCACTAACTGGCCAAATCTCTGAACATGGATTTATGCGCAGGCGTCAAATTTCCAAGTCCTTTCCAAGAAAAAAAAAATATTCAGCAAATCTAGACATTAGACTCATGTTTGAAACATGAGACATCGCAGTGCAACATCAAACATGGAGACACGGGCAGACTATACAGCGAACTAACTAAATCGTGGAGGAATTTCAGACGAACAACTCATGAACTTGAGGAAGCTGTCCGTTGGGCTGGCGCGAAGAAGCATATTCAACGTGGATGAGGTGAGTGAATGCTTGTGTAACATAATTTTTGGGAGATTATTGTTCATTTTAGCAGAATAGAGCAGAATTAGTTATGTTCTGTCATTGTTTTCCGAACTGTGTTTAACAGTTACCTTTCAAGTTTTGCATTTCTGATACGGTGGCCGCTGTGCTGTGCTGCATTAGCACTGCAGATTGTAATGTAACGTTTGAGATTTGACACAAATTTGTTTCTCCACCTGTTAAACATCGTTAAGATGGGCAATTTGAGCGATTATAGGTTTACCGTTAAAGTGGGTAAGTTACCAGTTGGCTTTGCTGAGCAGGCTCTGCATTTTCACGCCCACTGGAAGTTTATCCCAGTCAGTAAGGCTTCGTGCGTTTGAGTTGGTAATGTTATTCGTTACTGAGCAAAGTTAAGCGGGTTTTTTTTATTATTAAATTTTTTTATCAACCGTTCAAGCTAGGATAATATAAGTTAACTTGAGGTAGACGACGCCCGAGCTGTTTTCTACGACGCATGAACTAACCGTCACCAGTTTTGTCAGTTTGTTCTATTCAAACTAGATGAACATATGAAACTTCTTAATATGATTTAAGAGACCACGATTCAAACAATCGTTAACCTTGTTCATTTGTGACTACCTTTTTAGAAAGACGTTTTTGTCAGCCGAACAACCGACATGTTAAACGTTAAATTCAGTTTGACGCACTGTAGGCCTAACGTTACATCTGTTCCTCACAAGCTGGTTTTCTGTGCCATTTGTTATTTTATTGGCCATCATCATATATTTTATATATAATTTTGTTTTACGATTGCAAATTGCTTACTGGTAACAGATTACAGGTAACAGTAAATGCAAACAAATGCATTATGTTGTATGAATCAGTCATATTTTAATCATGAACAAAAAGTCTGTAAGCCTGTCGCCGATATATCGGTATCGGTGAAAATGGCGCCGATGTGCCGCCGATATGATTTTAATTTTTTTTACAGAACATATAGCGCAGATAAAATGCTTGAAATGGTGTAATTACTTAGTTTGTCCAGCAGAGCGCGCTCCATTGTTTGCTTCTGGCAACCAGCAAACCCTTTCACTTCAGTAAGGAGGTCTCTTCAGGCAGCGGCATTCAAGCGGTGTCTTCACTACTCAAGAGTCAAGCATTGTCTTAACGGTAAATTGCTAACTAGTTTGTGAATACATAACTTACTGTTAAGTTAATAAACAATGACCCCATACGTTCCCAGTGTTTCCCATACATTGATTTATTTGTGGCGGCCACCACAATATCCATATTGACCCCTGCCATCAGCTCCCGCGTCTCACACACACGAGCGCGACTTTAGCACTATATTTAGCAACTTTCAGAACCTTTTAGCGGCTTTTTTCCAACCTTTTTTTGAACTACAGCTAAGTTGAAAGATTTCGCCTGTACTGCCCCGCGAGCACGAGGTCTGGTTTTCCTGTCGCAGTATCTCCTCTCTCGGCATCTATTCTGTGCAGCGTGCGGCAGAGAAGCAGCACATTCAGTGGCCGTACCGCAGCCGACTCGTCAATAAATGAGTACAAAACAGCATTTCCAAGCACCTGTCGCTTACTGACTGTTTGGCCTTATAAATATGAACATAGTTCGTCTGTTAATATGTACATAGTTTGTTACTCAGACGCAGGCAGTGTGCTGCATGAGACAAAAAATTAGTCACTGTTTATACTTGTTTTAACTTAAGCTTTATTTAAATTGTATAAGTTTCATGATTTCAATGAATTACCTTTTTGATTACTAAAAATGTAATCTAACCATTAAAATGGAGCCCATTAAGTTATTTTTGATATAACGTTACTAAATAAAAAGATGAAGTCATTAGTGAAGATTAAGCTACAGTATTTAGAATATAATATAGAATAGAACATGCCAAACCAGTTTGGTTCCAGCTCAAATATATCATTCTGTCAATGTCTCATACTTATATATAAAAAAAAATAATAATAAATAAATATATATATATATATTTTGTTTTTTTTTTACAGATGGCTGAGGGTGGAAGTAGTAAGGTGTGGGACTACTTCAACAAGGACTCATCTGGTACAGTTATCTGTAATGTCTGTGCAGGCTCTGTCAGTCAGGGATCAGGCAGCCTCAAACAGAAAAATACAACCAACTTGTGGGCACATCTTAAAGTGAAACATAAAGAAGTCTATCATGAGGCACATGATAAAGCAGCACAGCCTAAAGAAGACAAAGCTCCATCACAGCCCACACTCCAACAAGTGTTTGATAAGACCACAATGTGGACCACACACGATCGAAGGTCAAAAGAGCTGGACAAGTTGATCATGGAAATGATCGCCACAGATATCCTGCCTTATGCAGTTGTGGAGGGTGCTGGTTTTAAAAGATTACTGGCCAAGACAGAGCCCAGGTACCCTTTGAAAAGTGAGAAGTATTTCCGCACTCAGCTGATGGACCAAATTCACTCAAAAGTTGTAACACGAATAAAGCAACTTCTCTCTGTGGAAAATGCAGGAAACAGCATTGCTTTTACCACTGACTGTTGGTCTGGTTCTACTGAAGCCCTCATGAGCTTGACTGCTCATTTCATCGACAAGAACTGGAATAGAGTGCAAACTGTGTTGAATGTGAAGGCCATGTCTGGGTCCCACACGGGAATACATTGGGCAGATCTTCCTGACCATGCTTGAGGAATGGAACATCAACACACAGCGTGTCCTCCTAGTGCTAAGGGACAATGGCGCGAATATGGTAAAAGGCATGAGACTTTCAGAGACACTCAGTTATTGCACAGCAACGGCTGTCTGTAATTCAGAAGGAGGTTGGTGTTCCTCAGCATTCCATACTCCAGGCTGTGCCAACCAGGTGGAACTCCACACTACACATGCTCCTGAGGATGCTGGAGCAAAAGAGAGCAATCACAGCCTATTCAAGTGACCATGGGCATTTCACCTGTCCAACTGCGGACGAGTGGGATGTGGCAGCCAACCTGGTGGAGACCCTGACACCACTAGAAGAGATAACACAGGAAATGAGCAAAGCAGACTCCTCTGCCTCCTTCATTATACCATGTGTAGCAGTGCTGAGGTGTCTCCTGGAGTCACAGGGACCCACCAGTAAAGGAATTCAGACTCTGAGAAAGACTATGCTGGAGAGCCTGGATAAGAGGTTTTCCAAACTAGTGAAAGAGTCGAAAGAGGTGGTGCTCGCATGCCTGCTCGACTCACGCTACAAGGACCCACGCCCTTGTCACCAGAGACTCTAGCCAAAGCCAAAGCCTGGCTGAGGGAAGAGGCAGAGAAGACTCCACCAGACCCAACACCAGCAGAAAGCACCAGTGATGAGGGAGACCCCAAAAGACAGCGAGTGGAGGATCAGGCCCACAGTCTTCTAGACAATATGTATGACACCATGCTCACTTCAACCAGTCATGCACAGGCACCTGAGGGGATCCTTGAAGAGCTCGAGAGGTACATGAATGAGCCAGTTATAGACAGAAAAAGAGGCAACCCACTGGAGTGGTGGAAGCACAATATTAGCCGGTTCAAGGGACTATCAGGCCAGGCCAGGAGATACCTCTCCTGTCCACCCTCCTCTGTGCCAAGTGAGAGGGTGTTCAGCACTATTGGCAACATTTATGAAGAGAAGCGAAGCTCCCTCAAAGGAGAGAATGCAGAAAAGTTGTGCTTTCTGCATTATAACCTGCCCCTGTTGGATTGGCAGTATTAAGGACTGTAGGACTGAAGGGGACTTGTGAAAAAAAAGAAAAAGTGTGTTATTATGTTCATTCAATTGTTCATTTACATAGGCTTGCCCCACACAACACATAACCAAATTCTTTGCAGTTAAAGTTTATTTTTCATTATTATTTATTATTATTTATTCATTTTAGATGTTTACATTTGGAAAAGCTGTGCTTCCTGCATAAACCTGCCCCTGTTGAACTGGCAGTAGCTTCCTTGCCCTACACATTTACCTTGTTTATTTTCTTAATTCAAGTTATATATATATTGTTCTATTTGTGTTTAAAAGTTATTTATAATAATAAGTAAAGTGAAGTTTACCATTTAGTGCACTGATGTCATACTCATTTTGGATAATAAAGTTTATTGTTAAATTGTTAAATACCCTGCCTACATTACAAATCTTTGACACGTCATTATAAGTGTTTGATCACCACAATTGTGTGATCATTGCAAAAAATGTGTTGATGTATATCTATTATGTTTATGTATATACAGTATTCTATATACAGTAACAGTACCAGTCAAAAGTTTGGACACACAAATGGGAAAGTGTCCAAACGTTTGACTGGTACTGTACTATAATATACACAAAGAATATCGGCCGATATATCGGTATCAGTATTTTTTTACTCCCTAATATCGGTATCGGCATCGGCCCCCAAAAAACCCATATCGGTCGGGCTCTAAAACAGATTACTGCTCAAAGGTTTATATTAAAAGCTGAAAGCATCTCTGCTACAAGGTTCAAGTACCTTTGCTTCATTAAATGAATTAAGTTTTCTAAAATTACTTTATGTAAATACATGACCCTTGCTGACATGGTGGCACAAAAAAAAATAAAGTGGTTATGTAAAAAAAATAAAGTATTAATGTATCTGTCTGAGAGTATATTAAACATGAACCTTGTAATAATTTATGGTGATTAAGTGTGAATTTTAATACATTTTTAGTTTATGGCAGTAAGAATATTATCAGAATGGTAATCTGAAATATATGATCTGGATTTCACATCAGAGATTACAATGAAATCCTTGCAAATTATTTTTTCAAAAATATTTTTTTCATGTTTTTCTCACACTTGCTCTTGCTTTCCACTGCTCAGATCTTCTATTATTCAACTGATATCTTCAAGAAGGCTGGGGTGGAAAGTCCAGTGTATGCTACCATAGGTGCTGGAGCTGTCAACTGTGTCTCGGTATGTAAAAAAAAAAAAAAAAAAAACAGATCTCATGAATCTTTAAAGAGGGACTAACAAGATGAGATGGCATATTAGCCTTAATTGAGACTTAACAGTTTCCAATAATATTTGTAGATCAAAAATAAAACAGATTTTGTTTGACAGATCTCAGTGCTTTTATAAGTGTGGGCAGATCAGTCATGAGAAGATAATAAAACTCAAGAAAAACTATTTAAAAACAATTTTTGGCTAAAATGTACTTTACTGTAATGTACTTTACTGGTCAGTCCCACAATACTTTTCAAGAAAATAATGGATCACTTATATGTCAAAATGTGTGTTATTTTTCTTTATAGATTGACCATGATGTTGTGCATCAAGGAATAGTTACTGAAAAAATACACAATTTAGAGAAAATCAGTTTCTACACTACAGACTACTTTAGAAATTATAATGCAGAAGCTGGTTGTAAAATTAGCATTTTTCCTAGTCAGTGAATGCTGTCTGCCCTCATTCAGAGTTAATCTTACTTGCCAAGTCGTTAAGTCACCTTTATTTATATAGCGCTTTTAACAATACATATTGTGTCAAAGAGCATTAATTGTACAGCATTAATTAGGAAAATATTGTGTCAATAATGCAAAATGATAATAGAACACTCAATTTTCAGTTAAAGGCAGTTCATCATTGAATTCAGTGATGTCATCATCCAGCTCTGTTCAGTTTAAATAGTGTCTGTGCAATCAAGTCGACGATATCGCTGGAAATTAAGTGTCCCCAACTAAGCAAGCCAGAGGCGACAGGGGCAAGGAACCGAAACTCCATCGGTGACAGAATGGAGAAAAAAACCTTGGGAGAAACCAGGCTCAGTCAGGGGGGCCAGTTCTCCTCTGACCAGACGAAACCAGCAGTTCAATTCCTGGCTGCAGCAATGTCACATTGTGCAGAGGACTCAACTGTTTCCTGTGGTCTTGTCCCGGTGGCCGTCTAGGAGACAATGTCCTCACTGGGGATCTATCTTTGTGGCTTATCTAGTTGTCCTGATCTCCGCTGACATTCAGGGCTATAGAAGTCCTCTCTAGGTGCTGATCCACCATCTGGGATGGATACGGACTGGATCCGGGTGACTGCGGTGACCATCTGATCTGGATACAGACTGGATCTGGTGACTACAGTTACCTCGGAAAAAGAAAGAAACAGACTAATATTAGCGTAGATGCCATTCTTCTAACGATGTAGCAAGTACATCAGGTGTTATGTGAGGATACTACCTTTTCTAGTATCTTGGACAGAAAAGGGAGATTCGAGATCGGTCTGTAATTAACTAGTTCTTTGGGGTCAAGTTGTGGTTTTTTGATGAGAGGCTTAATAACAGCCAGTTTGAAGGTTTTGGGGACATATCCTAATTACAATGACGAATTAATAATAGTCAGAAGAGGATCTGACTTCTGGAAGCACCTCTTAGGAGCTTAGATGGAATAGGGTCTAACATACATGTTCTTGGTTTAGATGATTTAACAAGTTTATACAAATCTTCCTCTCCTATAGTAGAGAATGAGTGGAACTGTTCCTCAGGCGATCTATAGCAAGCTATCTGATGTGATACTATAGCTGACGTCTGCATGGTTACAATTTTTGATTTAACAAGTTTATACAATTCTTCTCTCCTCTCCTATAGCAGAGAATGAGTGGGATTGTTCCTCAGGGGATCTATAGCACACTATCTGATGCGTTACTGTAGCTGACGGCTGCATGGTTACAATTTGATCTCTAAAAGTATCGATCTTGGAAGTAAAGTAGTTCATAAAGTCATTACTGCTGTGCTGTTGGGAAATGTCAACACTTGTTGATGCTTTATTTTTCGTTAATTTAGCCACTGTATTGAATAAATAGCTGGGGTTATGTATACTTGTGTTGTCTTTGTTTATAGGAGACTGTGTCATCAATGAACTACCTTAGCATGATGGCCATTTTTGGTTTTGTTGCCGCCTTCGAAGTGGGGCCAGGACCTATCCCTTGGTTCTTTGTGGCTGAACTCTTCTCACAAGGTCCCAGACCAGCAGCCATGGCAGTAGCAGGCTGCTTCAACTGGACAGCCAACTTCCTCATTGGCATGAGCTTCCAGTATGTCACTGTAAGAGTACAGGAAACAGCAACAGCTAGCAATGGTTCACTTACCTGCTTATGGCATCAAAATGTGTTATAAATCCTAACCCTAACCTTCAATCTCTCCTTACCACAGAACCTGTGTGGTCCATACGTTTTCCTCATCTTCGCTCTGCTTTCTGGTCTTCACGTTTTTCCGAGTTCCTGAAACACGAGGCAAAACTTTTGACTAGATCTCAGCCACCTTCCACCATCATCCACAAAACATGAAGGATATGGTTCAGGGGAAGCACAGTACAGAACTGGACTACCTAGGTTCTGATGGGACAGAGAACTGAGGCTTGAGTACAAGAAAGATGGTGAAATGGGGGCCAGAATGACTGCAACTGACCGTTCTTTGAGGCTTGGAGAGGAAAATGGGATGCATACCAAAAAGAGAACATTACTACTCAGAAGAGAGTAAGGCATTTGGTATTTGGATATTAGGTATTATAAAGATGGATGCTGGACAATGGAAGAGTGAGAAAGTTTGAGTTTTAAAAAAAAGAGCAACAGACTTGAGTTTTGGAATCCCGCACTTTAAAATGCACATAGGTTTCTATATGCCATGAAACCAGTTATGCTTTTGCATACAACTATAGTAGACAGACTATGCTTTTAAGTTCCTAGCATTATTTTAAAAGGTTTTAGTAACAAAGTGTCAAATACTTATAAAATGCTTTTTAACAGTTTTTGCACAAAGCTAAAATTTAATTAGCATTTTTAGTGCTTATACTGTGGTCATTCATCCTTGACACACATTACAAAAACAAATTACTTCAAACAAAACCTCCAACATTCTTACAAATCAGTTTTAAATACAGCATCATACATTTAAACATGCACATTTCTATTCACTAGAACTCTTTGTATAGAACCCAACTGAATTAATAAAAAAAAACGAGGTGTGCTATTTGAGTGTAAAAGAAAAAACTATACTCCTTATAAGTTCAATTCTGTGGTCACTGTATGCCACATTTTGAGGTGTAAGCTAAGTGTAACTTTTTGACAACTTATATGGTTGAATAAAACATGTTTTTGTTCTCTGACAATCTTTTTAACAACTGTACATGCTTGTACCAAACCTTGTTGAAAAACTGGTCAACCTTTTTGTGCAAGGATAAATTGATGCATTAAGCTTCTGCATATGCTACTTTTACATTTTGAGATGTCAATCATGAATGCAGACTTCTGAATTTTCTGTCAAGAATGACCGGCACAAAAACACTTAATCAGACCAAAAGGTCCAAAGAAGAGTCAGAAGGCTTTGCAAATACTTTATTTACTTCACTGGCATTGCACATAATCCCCACCAAAGAAAGGAACATACCAAAAGAAAAGAAAAAGGGATCATCTTAAACCAGTTTGTATTTTGATTGGATGCATATTTTCCCTTTTTATCTAGTTATAAGTAAGAGAAGAGTCTGTGCAGGGCTCATCACACTGGATGGCATTTCCTCTCACTGGTGAACTTAAAGTAGCCGAACTGGTCAAGTTTTCTCTACTGCTCATCGCCCATAGTACAGAACAAAACTTCAAAGGGGAAATATTGCAAATATAATGGGCTTTCAGAGCAGGTTTCTCTCTTTTTTTTTCAATTTTAATTTTAAATGGCTAAAGATGCATCAACCCAACCCTCCCTTCCCCACCAGGCCCTTCCTCTCCATCCATCCATCCATCCTTCTCTTTCTCTCTCCCTGACAGATAAATGATCCCGACCTCAAATGGTGAATCAAGTTGGGGGAGGGACAAGGATGTAGAAGTGAGGGGCAATTGTTTGCACATTGGTTGAATGTTTGACGAGACAAGCAAGGTCCTACCCCCATACTAACCCAACCGGAAACCTATGCAGAAACACAGGAAGAGAAAAATGTGAGGTATGAAAGAGAAAAAACAAAAGATACAGGCAAAAAGGTAAGACATTGAGAGATGACAACATTTATGGTTAACCATTTAGACATATGGTGAATTTACATATAAAACATTTCAAAAACTAAAATCCAGTAAATGCTTAATTGCCTTTGCCAGCTGAAACTAAAATTTGATTTCTACAACTTTTTTTTAAATGGCATCACTAAAAGGGATAATTCACCCAAAATGAAAATTTGCTGTTAATTTACTCATCCTCAGGCTATCAAAGATGCAAGTAATTTTTCTTTTAAATTTTTTTTTATTCTACTGTTCTACTGAAAAACAAAAGATTTTTAGCTGAAACCATGGTTCTTGGTGATTCATAAAATGCAAGTTGATGGCTACAGTCATTTTGAGAGACAATAACAACAACAAAAACAGCATATCAGGCAACAAAATTAATACCTGTGGCTTCGGACGATATAGAGAAGTCTTAGGAAGCAAATTATCGGTCTGTGCAAGAAAATACATCAAGTGCATATAAAGTGAATAAACCAGTCTTGAATCAACTCACCTTTTTAAATAAACCATGAGAAAACAGAGAAACTTAAAGGGATAGTTCACCCAAAAATGAAAATTCTGTCATTAATTACTCAGAATTTTATAATTACATAATTACCCTCATGTCGTTCCAAACCCGTAAGACCTCCGTTCATCTTCTGAACACAAATTAAGATATTTTGATGCATTCTGACAGCTCTCTGACCCTCCCATAAACAGCAAGGGTACTACCACGATCAACGTCCAGAAACGTAACAAGGAGATAAAATAATCCATGTGACATCAGGGGTTCAACCGTAATATTACGAAGCTACAAGAATACAAGAAAAAAATAACGACTTTATTCAACAATTTGTCTCCACCCTAGTGCCATTTTGGAGAGTATCCACTGAAGGCAAACAGCGTATGTTGTTCTGTCAGCCACACCACACGGAGACAAATAGTTGAATAAAGTCTTTTTTTTTTTATTTTGCGCACAAAAAGTATTCTTGTAGCTTCGTAATATTACGGTTGAACCCCTGATGTCACATGGATTATTTTACCGATCTCCTTGTTACGTTTCTGGACTTTGATCGTGGTAGTACCCTTGCTGTCTCTGGGAGGTTCAGAGAGCTGTCAGAATGCATCAAAAAAATCTTAATTTGTGTTCAGAAGATCGGAGGTCTTACGGGTTTGGAACGACATGAGGGTGAGTAATTAATGACAGAATTTTAATTTTTGGGTGAACTAACCCTTTAACTCAATTTAGCTCCTTCATTCAAGTACTTGGTTCATGCATACTTGTATAAACAGCTTATCAGCTCTTCGGTCCGAGTCCAAACAGTTTCCTCCGTTCAGTGTACTATTGGAGTAACCGGAACGCTGAATGAGTTGGCAAAAACTGGCATCACAGGATCATATACGCCGATATAGTGGCTCATTTCAAGTCAAGAGTGACTGTCGGCCACGTTCAAATGAGAGTTTTGATTGAGTAACTTGTAGATCCGTGCTGGCTTGAGCCAAAAACGGTTTCAGATGGTTCAGTCCAATTTAGTGAACTTGTTCATCCAGTTCACTCAAAAAAAAACGGTTTAAAAGAATGATTTGCACGCAAACTGGACATCTCTCTGGATGTTTCTTGCATATACCGATCATTTCACTTTATAAGACCAAAATATAATTGTCAGGAGCCACATATTAATTTTGTGTGGCCTGACATGCTACTTTTTTTTTTTTTTACTCTTAAAGTGACAGTAGCCATTGACTTGAATTTTATGAATCACCAATGACAATAGTTTCAGCTAAAAACCTTTACGGTTATACTTAAGTCACATCTTGGATGGCCTGAGGATAAGAAAATTAACAGCAAATTTTAATTTTTTGGTGTAAAACATAAAATTAAGCCTTTCGGAATATAAAGTAGCTGCTGCTTAGTTTAGCCTGTGGTCAAGCTGACAACATCTGATGTATTTCAGCAGCAGCTGCAGTTTGAAGGCCAAAACTATTTACCACCTTCAAAACACAGCACCAGTTTAGCTCAGGAAGTCTCACCTCTTGCCGGAGGTCACATGATTCCTTCCAGGTCACAGAAATCATTCTAAGGGCTTGGAAGCTGTGGGAGGAGGTGTCTACACAGGGAGAAAGTGTTGTTAGTGCACATGGGGTAGTGGGCACATGCACATCACATGACAAATGCCAAGAAACAACATATGGCCAAAATACTGTTTGAATTAAAAAAAAAATATATATATATACAGTGGGTACGGAAAGTATTCAGACCCCCTTAAATTTTTCCCTCTTTGTTATATTGCAGCCATTTGCTAAAATCATTTAAGTTAATTTTTTTTCCTTATTAATGTACACACAGCACCCCATATTGACAGAAAAACACAGAATTGTTGACATCTTTGCAGATTTATTAAAAAAGAAAAACTGAAACATCACATGGTCCTAAGTATTCAGACCCCTTGCTCAGTATTTAGTAGAAGCACCCTTTTGATCTAATACAGCCATGAGTCTTTTTGGGAAAGATACAACAAGTTTTTCACACCTGGATTTGGCGATCCTCTGCCATTCCTTAGTACATTCGGCAGGCAATTATATAATAACAATAATATTAAAAAAGCGGGCAAAATCAGCTGCCAGGCCACCGGGAATTGTCCCGGTTCTCCCGATGACCAGTCCTGATTTCCACAGAGACACGCAGAACGTGCAGGATGCATATATTGTATTTTTGTTGCTGAATATTTACGGACCCTAGTTCATATCGCGTTTTGATTCAAGTGTACTGACCTACTTTTGATTTATTCATCCAAATGTTGCATATTCCGTGTTATAGGAGTTCCAACCAGTCCCCCAGATAGCACAGGTACGTCTGCAAGATGTCTGTTAAAGATCCTTTGAGCTGGAAAGCATCTACTGTGTCCAAACATCTGACAGACGTCTATAAGATGTCAGTTTAGCATACATTCTAAATCAAACATCTTAAAGACATCTAATAGATGTCTATTTGACATCTAAAATTAAACGTCTTATAGACATACTGCAGATGAGTAAACACAAAATACGTCTTCCAGATGTAAATGCAGACGTCAAATAGACGTCTCCGTGATGTACGTGTGCTATCAGTTTTCCGCATCGCGGAAATCATAGGGCCGTATGTCTCATATTTTAGAGTAGTCAGAGCAATTTGGGAAAGAAATCAATTAAATCTGTATGTGGATGTGTGTAAATATTCAAATGTAACCCCTTTGTAATCGTTAACATTTTCATAAGTAACTAATTTAATTACAAATTTTTTCTTAGTAACTGTAACCGATTACGGTGACATTTATTTTGTAATTAAATTACGTAACGCCATTACATGTAACTAGTTACTCCCCAACACTGTATATATTAGGGGTGTAGCGGTTCACAAAATTCACGGTTCGGTTCAATACGATACAGTGGTCTCACAGTTCAGTACGTTTTCAATTCAGCAAAAAGAAAAAAATGCCAGAGAAATTCTTGATTTTTTTACATTTTTTAATCATGATTTGTTACGGTGATTTGTTTTGCCCTGTTTGAATCAGTTGGAAATGCCTGCCTAAATGCTGCGGGGATAGTTTGTAGAGCATGTTTGTCTCCTTGTTTTCGTTTAGTTCCATAATTCTGATATCAATAGGAACAATATTTTAAAAAGCCTCAAACTGCCAAGAATGCCCACAACAGATGTCTGTACCTACAAACTTCTGAAAAA
>NW_015654939.1:54597-61721 GCF_001515625.1 Sinocyclocheilus rhinocerous
AAAAGCCTCAAACTGCCAAGAATGCCCACAACAGATGTCTGTACCTACAGACTTCTGAAAAATGAATTTGCCAAGTCTATGAAACCTCCTCCTATAAAACTATATAATATTTTACGGGAAAAAAAAACTGCACAAATAAATGAATGTTCACATTTTATTTGTATTTAGCCTTCATACAAACAAAAAAATTTGAAATCACTGTCAAATAAATGTAAAAGACTCTCATGCTCCCCTTAATAATATTAATATATTTAACTTTATACTATAACATAGGCTGATTATTCTTATAGATTGAAACAAAAGTGCTTCAGCCAGGATAAAGAATATAAAGAGTGCTCAGTTGCTGCAAAAACAAAAAAAATGTTTCGCGGCCAGCAGGAGGCGCTTCTGGAGCAGTAGTAACAGTGGTTTCCCTGGTAATGGCTGTACACAAAGCAGCGCTGCTCTCATGAATGCTGCTTTATCAAATAAAATGAAAATGCCATCGAAACTTTTATGAAGACAGTTGGTTCCCTTCAAAGACATTCATATAAAACACCTGTGCTGCGTTTTGGTTTTGAAACATGCAGTGCTCATGTTTATTCAATGAAGTCAAACCCCACAAATAAATCAATGTATGGGAAACACTGGTAATGTGTATCGAAATATCGGAAATGTGTTTAAAAATCATTTCACCGGTATTGAAAAAATATATATATTGCTATTAAATTATTGTCCAGCACTAGCCACACTGCAACGAACGATCTAGTCCAGCCTATGCCTGACTGGAGCAGTGTGTTTTTCTTTGGGGGCTGTTATGTCGTTTTGGCTGCCCTGTTGAGCACAGTGGCACTGAGAACATTATATTTCACACACTTTATTTTATTTTCCAAATGTAATAGGATTAGTCCAACGAATCATTGATTATCTGTCCAGCTAAACAGAAAATAACCCTGTTGCAGAACTGTGGCAGCTAATGATAATTTCACTTCAAAGTCAGGCAGCAAAGACAAATCTAATGGTGTCAATTTCAACAGCTTCACTTCACTGCATTTTTCTAGAAAATCACTCACTTTAGAGGCACCAGATTCAGATTTCTTCTGTCTGCGCCGACTGAACTGTCTGCGGGGTTTCCGGGGCTGCCCCTCAGTCTGCTCCCTATTGGTCTGGCTCTCTTTAGGGGGGGACTCTTGCTCTTCTGCAGGGACTACTGTCTGTTGAGCCTCTCCAGGGAGTGGGTGAGGATGTAATGGCCTGGACGTTCAAGAAGAGAGACTTTCAGGTTTACATAAAACACAATAAATACGTACAGGGTACATGCATGTTTAAGGTAATGAAATGAGACAATGCAAATTTTAAAACAAATTATTAATAATTATAATTAGTGATTAGAGCTGATAAATCAAGCATTATAAATATAATTTTATTTAAAACTATGTATTATTTATAACTTTTTCCAGCCTTAAATACGCTTTTCAAAATTGAGGGCATCTCAACATTTGTCCCTACTCCTTATTTCCAGTTTCCCTTTCAACTTAACACCACTGTGTGAACTTGATTCAAGACAACAACAACAAAAAAACAAAAACTCCAAATATACAAGTGATGATATGAATCTTCGAAATCGAGGTCTGAACCTGCGTGGTGGCGGCCTCTGCTGGGCACCATCTACTTCCTCGTTCTTCTCTCCAGCTTCTCCCTAAAGCAGAGACAAGAAAACTGCTCACTGATCGGCTGTGTGCACTAAAACAATTAGCTGTTTAAAGGCTTATCATACTCAATATTTAAAGTTCACATTGAACACACACGGATTACGTTTACATGGACATCAGTAATCTAATTATTTAACTTATTCTAAATAAGCCAATATTATGATTATGGTGTTTACATTACTTTAATATTCTTTTCATGTTCCCGTTTTACATGTTATAGTACATAGTTCGATTAATGGCACACGTCATTACGTCCCCACGTGACGCCATCCAACGTCCCCTCCAGAATTTCACGTATAAACATATAGTTCGTCTTCGTCATGATGCCATGTACAGTTTAGGGTGTTTCATTTTTAATTTTATGAAAGCTTCAAGTGCAGTTAATTATTTGTACGTGCACACAGACGATGGCAGTGTGGAAGCTCTTTTATTTGCCGTCAAACAGTTGACCACTGCCGTGTGTGTATCCTGTTGCAAAATTCGGCGAAAAGTCCTACACGACGGTAATAATGTGATTAAGGTGTTTCCATGACTTTACTGCACTTCAATAATGCGACTAAAATAGGAATACTCCACATGTCTTAATACGATTAGTGTTTACTTCGATTGTGACTTTAGCCGGATTAAGGTAATCAAAAATCTCTGTTTACATAGTAGATTCTTAATCAGAGTATTGTCTTAATCGTATTAAAATCTGAGTATTGTTGTCCATGTAAACGTACTCAATGTAACTCATGTACTCTGTGAAATGTCACCAGGGCCTACAAGATTCTCAATTTACTAACAATGTTTCAAAAATACTTCTATTAATCTAAGGCATACTAGACCTTTGGTTAAAAAGCATTTAAATGACCTCACCTCGCCTTGTGGCTGAAAAGGTCTTCTGCGTGGGCGCTGGCGCCGAGGATGTGGCCGAGGGGCTCCTTTCTCTTCACTGCCCTCTCCCTCAGATATGGGCCCTGCTGGAGCCCCCCCAGATTTCTCCTCTCCTTCAGCAGGTTGTGCATTATGGGGGTAAAAGCGCCTATGGAATCTTCGTTTATTGGGGGCGTATCGACTGCCTTTGACAGGTATACCCCCTGGACCAGTCACATTTGCTGCCTCTGAGCCCTGAAATAAAGGCTCAGTTTTAGAGGATAAGTTATTAAACTCACAATATTCCTCAACAATCTTTTGATACATCCAGATACCACATACTTTAGCTGCTTCGACAACATCAAACTCCAAAACCTCACCGTCCCCCACACTTCTGAGGAACTTTCTTGGGTTATTCTTTTTTATTGCAGTCTGCACAAAGGGAAAAGGCAAAACATTAGTATAACAAATTTTCAACAATGCTGGGTGGGTTAAACTGCAATTCAAAGTAAAAATTCTTAGAAACAATTGAACTTTAAGATAAATGTAAAGGTGATCTCAATAGGTTTTACTTTTTGTAATGTCATTTAAACTTACTAGGGAAGAATGTCATGTATATACACTGCATTTACCATGTGTCAAACATTTGTTCAAGATGACACTAGTGGCATTACTCCATAACCTTTAATTTAGAGAGTTTCTATTTTAAAATGAATTAAAAGTCTAAATTAAATGTTGCTGTGTTTATAAAGTCATTACCTGATGAACAAATACATCTTCTTTAGTATCATTTCTGTGAAACAAAAAGCATTCAATTACATTTTTAAATTTCAATTAATATTTTAACCAATATTTATTCTGAGAACAGATAAAACCAATTATTTAAATGCTTGATTAGCAATACGATCACACACAAAGAGAGGTCCAGAAGCCTGAGATCACTTTGAACATCTGGGCTTTCTCTTCTTTGAAACATGGAAATAAGGTTTTAGAATTTTAAATTTCAGACAGTGTTTTAGGTCACTGATCAAATTTGTTACATTGTAATGAAAATGGCTGTTTTAAATTAGGGGGGGAAAACACTAGTGGTCTCAGACGTTTGGACCCCACAGTATCCATCAGACTGTGCATAGTTAGTCAGGTGAGGAGTCCTTTACTTATTATAAACATACCTATTGATGAAGCCATATCCATTGCGCACATTGAACCATTTCACAGTTCCCTGCACACCTGTCGCTGTAATAGATAATAAAAATAGTATATTACCATCTAGTGAGAAGATCTGACAGGATTCGTATGCTCAGGCAAAGCCCAAGGAACCGACTCATTTGAACACTGTGGGCCATATGTGTGAATCAACTACAAACTGAGACCCTTCAACCACTTTGGCCACAACTTTATTCAAGTCATAAAGGTAGTCTAAAATTCACACGTTTTTGGCCCGATAGGAAGAGTTTTCTTATTACTATGCGATCCAACGGGTAAATATGGGCAATTACATATGGCTGATAATGTAAAGCTTTTACCTAACGAAATGTATCACACCTGCAGTTAAATCCCTCCAACATAAAGCACATGGTGACAGCGCGCAGAAATGTGGGCCATCAACGAAGTCTCACTGTGTAAACAGCCAAACGCTGGCCTGCTTCTAATATGAACAACTTAAGATCCTACCAGGCATGTTCCTTTCATTTCTCTTTATGCTGTAATTACAGAAACAGCATATTAAATCCCAACAAGAGACAATCAGACTGCCCAGTGAGAAGTTACTAAATGGTAAAATAAGTTCCAAATAGAATGAGGGTAAACATGTGGTTTCTAAAAAGCATTAATCTACATCTTTATCGATACTATCCATACAAAGTCGCACGTGGAAGTAGTGAATTAAACTTTATTTCAGTCCGCCACAAAAATGAAACCATTAAGACGATACTGTCGAAAGGTAAAGCAAAACAAAAAGATCAGAAAAAAACACCCGCTGATAAATGCAAAAGGCAATTTTGTCAGTAAAGTCTGTCAGTCGCGTTTCACCCCTTATACATGACGTGTTCATTACTATGATCTGCAATGTGTCTTAAATAAACGTATTATTGTCGCTAAAGTCACTGAACCCCTACCGATAACTTTTCTCTCGGGCTGAGGTTGCTCAGATGCCTCTGTGTCGCTCATCTTCTCTCTGGATTTAACCCTTTCCCTCCGACTCGCCAAACTTTAACTTGTGTGTCCACCTCAAACATTTTATCCCGATTCCCTTTCAGGAAGGATAGCCTCGATTTAATTGGTGTTCAAACGACCAATCCGTGAGTTCCAACTTCATTCTCGCGTGATCAATTGGGAGTCATTGCAATGTCTCGTGAGAAAACCAACAACTTCTTTACAGTTAATTACTTTTGAAAGAAATTTGATAAGTTGCTAAGTTGTTTTCTATATGGTTATGTTATTCATTGTAATGTCATAATCCCACTTTATCAATCTATCTATCTATCTATCTGTCTGTCTGTCTGTCTGTCTGTCTGTCTGCCTGTCTCTAGTAGATATTTATAGGCTAGATGCATTTCGTAACAGACGGGTGCACTTGTTTCTCTGTAGAGGATATCAGGTGGTGCGGTCAAACAGAAAATAAGTAAGCCTGGTGATTTAAAGGGGTCATATATATAGATTTCAATTTGTCCTTTCTCTTTGGAGTGTTACAAGCTCTTGGTGCATAAAGAAGATCTGTAAAGTTGCAAAGACTAAAGTCTCAAATCCAAAGAGATATTCTTTATAAAAGTTAACCATATCTTATTCCTCGCACAAGCCCTTCTGCACATAGGTCACCAGATTCAAATTTCACTTGACTATATTTAACCAAGCGACTAGAAAAGTCTAAGTCTAAGTGCTATGCATTTGGTCATATTCTTCCAATAATTCATGCATAATGCTATGAATAATCACAGTGTCTGTCTGAGCCAACAAGAGCTGTTTTCATGACGAACGAGAGCAATCCCAAATGTCACATGCAGACATAGATATTTAAACTATTTAGTAAACAAAATATATGTAAATATAATATATTAGTGTCTGTCTTTTTTATTTTATTTTTTTAAATTTAGAGTCGCGTTACAAAAGAAGTTCCAGCTAGACACGAAGCGCACTTTGCACGTCGATAGTGTTTTTGCCAGATCGCAAAAGAGAAACAAACATCCTGATCCTACCTCTCACTCACTAGGTACAGGCAAAATAATAAGTGCATAATAATAAATAATAAGAAATTATGCCGATTATGTAGAATGTGACTTGGAGAGCAAATTTAACTACAGAGAGACGTTGGTCATACACTTTATTGTGATATGTGGACCAATCAAATGGTCAAGGTTTTGCTGGACAATATGACCCCAAAGCCCCTGCTGGTAGATATCTGGCTGCAAATACGTCATCTTTCTCCACTGATTGCCATTAAAAATGAGTATTCTGACTTTATTTTCCTTTCTTTCTTATTTTTATTTATTTATGCAAGAAACATTTAAAACTCAATTAGTTCATTATATTACAGTAAATAGGCTCGTTTGAGATGCGGCTAGCTTCGCCTGAAATTTAGGCGAGAGTAGCCGGCTGCAGTGAGGGGAGTAGTGACATAAGCGCAGTCAAGACGGACCCCTTGTCCAAATACCCACACTTGTATGAGGTGTGAATTGTGCATCTATGAGGTGTTATTTGTGCCTTTTCTAAGGCTTAGCAGGAGAAGGAGAAGGAGCAGTCTACCCTTCCGTCGCCGTCAGTCCATGTAGATTTTTGAATGGGATTGAAAGGGACGGCAGACGACAGACCTGCGGCGAAGTCACGGTAGGAACTATACCTGACGGCGATGTGGCTACGGCGTATGTGAGAAATATATAAAAATTATGGCGAGTGATTCATGCCGGGGATAACCTACCGAAGTTGACAGTCGTGTACTTTTTACATGTGAGAAGGGGTACGTCGCAACACAGACACGTGACACCAATGCCGTAGAGAAGTACGTCGCAACACAGACACATGACACCAACGCCATAGAGAAGTAGGTTGCAACACAGACACGTGACACCAACGCCGTAGAGAAGTACGTCGCCACCACAATAAATGAATAGGTGCGTTCGACTTGAAGCACGGCTACAGACGGCGATCAACGAGAGTTGCAGTCGGGGGCGGAGTTGATAACGGAGCCGTCAAGCCGGACATTTCTGCTCCCGTTAGTGACGCTCGCGCAGTGTTTGCATACTCTATCACAGATGAAGTGAATTAAATGCAATATTTGTCAAATACACAGACGTTTCAGAAACGTTTTCATGAGCAACAGAAACACTTTTTATATACTGCTTAATACAGCGCCATCTGTTCAAGAATAAAGTTCAACGTAAATATATACTATTTAAATACTAATAAAGTGGGGGTATATATGCTTTCATGATAAACGTGACTCAATATAACATTGCGACTACAGTAAAAAAGTTTACTGTTCTAAAAACACAGATTTGTGGCTATTATTGGAATTGAAAAGGTTAGAATAAACCCGAAACACACGTGATAGTTGTCATGCGGTGAATCTGGCCAATCGTGAAA
>NW_015654939.1:62146-64258 GCF_001515625.1 Sinocyclocheilus rhinocerous
TTTTTTTTTTCTTGTTTGCTCAGCATTTTGCTGTTTTTAATAATTAATTGAAGACACTGTTTGTACTCTGCTTGCTCACGTTTAGGAAAACAGTGAATGGTAATGATAGATATACATTGCTTTATTATATGTTGTGGGGAGTGGTCTATAATCTCTTAAGTTCATCATAATTACTAATTGAATCGTTAGAAGTTTTGGGCTGTCAGAATAGTAGCTGTATAAAAATATTAAGAATAAAATTCAGAATATGCTCATATTGTGATCCAATATGTAGCACCTGTGTACTCAAATGCAATACATAAGCTATTGGAGTTTTAGGTTCTCACGGAGTGGGAAATATAAAATTATAAATATATAAAAAGAAATATAAAATTACTGTATACTGGAGACCAGATCTTAGATAGTTATTCAGGTGAAGGAGATTCTTGCAAATGACAAAAGCTAAGTATTAAAAGTCTTCTTTCCTACTTTTTTTTTTTGTAAAAATTATAAATTAGTTTAGAAATAAGTTGTAGTGGTGTAGTGGATCAAGTTGAGTTTGATAGTCTTTTATGAATAGTATTAATAAAAGTTAATTAATTGATTATACTTATTTTGAATTTGATAATTTCAGAGTTAACTTTTTTTCACAGATAAGAGAACAAATTCATCACACTCAAGCTAATAATAAAAAAAACATTATATGATGACACTGAACACAAAATATAAACCAAACACAATAGAAATGTGGCACAATGAGTCAAAACTCACCAAAACCGCTGTTTCTCATTCATATAATTTTCCTTTAGGTCCACAAACAGGTAAATATCATCTTTCTTATCTTGCAGAGTCTTAAAATCAACTAATTACTTATTTTAGTCAGTAATCTCTTTAATCTTTCCGCTTGTTCGTTACATTATGCCGTTGTTCTCTGGTTTGACGTGCGCTAGTTATCCTTACGGGCATATTTTTATTTAATTTAATTATTTATTTATACATATTTTTATTCACATTTCCCATAGGCACCTAATAAATTGAATGTATTTATTTGTAAACTGTAAAGTATTATTTTTATTTATTATGTTATATTTATTTTCATTTACTATTATTTATTTTATTGGGGGTTACAAACGTTTACTATGAAGACATGAAAAAAATGAAAAATAGACACTCAGTGTTGTTAAACATTATTTAATATTTCAACATTAACAAAAATACAAGATTAAGAATGAAAAAAAGAAAAAGAAAGGAATCAACATGAATAATACTAGGCTAGTCCAAAATGTGGGGACTGAACAATGCCTAAAATCATGCTCTCATTAAAGCTTTCATATGAGGTATGCAGTGGAAGCCTCAGAACTAAACCGCATGTGTTTGCCTCTGGATAAATTCGTTGTGATCCATTTACTGGAATGTGTAGAAATTCCAGTGTAGGTTCTGGATCAAATCCCAGAGCTGGAATCCGGTCTGTGCCAGTGGCAAACATTAAAAGATTGTCAAACGTAACTTTGATGTCCGTGTCTTCCACTGTCAGCACAGCATCTCCGCCTGAAATGTAAAAGGGAGGGGGAATTAAGAAATTTAAATATATAAAGTCTGCATTAAATGAAAGCTATGCAGGCCTTTTCTTCTCTTTTGTGATGTATATCTGAGTGAAATGGTTGGTTTGTCTCATTTCGCCTACTTATACCCAGCCCTAAAAGTATGTAATCTTTTTGTGAAGAAAAAGTGCATACTTTTAAGCGTGTAGCAAAACAGTAGAATGGCTTTGGGACATACTGTCATGTCATTAAAATTGTGTATTTTATGGAAGCTATGTCACTTAGTTACGAGCATCTTGTCACCGTATACTGGCCTGTCAATCATATTTCCACAGTTAACGTCCTCCAGATTTAATAAAATTGAACATATAATTTACTATAAAATAACTTAGACAATGCATGATCACATATTCAGGTTGCGCTTGAGTGGTGCGTACACACAGAATTTCAGTATTTAAAAAAAACCTATCTTGGTGAGTATTAACGCAAACATAGTTGGTTATGTATTGTGCAAACATTTGAGGAAAAACATTTGATGTGTAACATTACTGTTGTAAAGGCTCCTTTAAGAGAGAGCTTTTATTCTGATATT
>NW_015654939.1:64430-64652 GCF_001515625.1 Sinocyclocheilus rhinocerous
TGGACGTTAATTCCTGTTTATTTCTGATATTTCCTGCAGAAGTTACTTTGAGGTGTCAGTCATTGACCTACAAGTAAGCCTGTTTGCTTTATTTTTGTGTCTATGGAGATCGGTATTGAGTTATTTATAACTGCGTCATACACTCACGTCCAGACATGCCCACAGCCGTTGTTTCTGTCGGTTGAGTTTAAGGATGCTGTTGTATATGTGATTATTTCTTCT
>NW_015654940.1:0-1217 GCF_001515625.1 Sinocyclocheilus rhinocerous
CAGTAAAATTTACTTTTACGAGAGGAAAGAACATTATGCCAAGCCATTTTGACTTTTATCATTCACAGGATATGAATTCTTTATATCAACAATTCAATTTTCACTAGTTAACCTGTTAGTTATTGATGTCAGGAATTGGGTTTTAGTAACAATAGCTATTTTTGATATCAGGAATTAAATTTCCACTAGTAAAAATGTTAATTCTTGATATCAACAATGACATCATCACTCAAAGAAATCGAATTCTTGATATCTAAAATTTAATTTCCACTAGTAAAAAATAGTACTTTACAAATCCAAGCTTTTCTGAAGATCCAGGATTTTATAAAAAAAAATTGCATCTATAACAGTTTACTGGCATATTAAAAGTAATAGTCAATATATGTAATATTTTTGAGTAATATGATTTTTTTTTTGTAATAACACAGCTGTTATAATTATTCAACATTGCTGTTTTTAAGTCACTTATTTGTATGGTGGGGAACAATTGTCTTAACAAAATTAAGCCCATACGCCCATACGCCCATACATACATACATACATACGCCCATACATACGCCCATACGCCCATACATACGCCCATACATACATACATACGCCCATTGTTACGTGTATCTGTGTGACACTTGTATTCTAAGCCCATAGGTGGCGTTGTGGGGGTTTCCCATTCCGTGAGTCGCGTGACGTCATCCAGGATTCCGGATAAATAGGCTGCGAGGCGACAATGGCGGGCTCTCTCTCTCTCTCTCAATGTGAGGCTCCGCTTCACATTGTTCTCGCAAGCAAGCGTCTCTCTCATCGCCTCTTTGAGGCTATTTTTTTGTTTTTCTTTAAGCTTAGGTTTAACTTGTAAATTTGGGTTTTGATATGTGATATACTTTCTTACTTATCAGTAGCGGGTAGTGTATTTATGTATTAGTTCACGTTTTGTTTATTTAGTAAGAACAGAGCGAGGGAAGCCGGGGACCGGAAGACTCACCAGTTCTTATTTTTATTTCGGGAGTCAGGTAAGAACTCTACTCTGAGAACAGGGGTAGTCAGGAGTCTGTTTCCCTAGCTTTCCTACCCGTGAGCTGATTATTCTTTCTTTGTTGTTATTTATTAGATTGTTTATAAGATATTCTTTGTGAGTTTGTTGCACATTATTTGCTGGAGATGCGAGTTGAACTCTGTAATTAAATGGAGGCGTCTTGAAATTCATATCAGGTGTTGTGATT
>NW_015654941.1:0-142 GCF_001515625.1 Sinocyclocheilus rhinocerous
TCAGACATCAGCCTCCCCTCAAAGCCGTGCAGGACTACCGCCCACGTTGCCAATAATGCGTATGCGTCTGATGGCGAGGCGGCTTCCGCGCTGCACGCCATGGCAGTGCTGCAGGTTTTTCAGGCGAAGCTCCTGCAGGCAG
>NW_015654941.1:232-1206 GCF_001515625.1 Sinocyclocheilus rhinocerous
GGCCCAGGCTGTGGGTAAGGCCATGGGTTTTATGGTCGTCCTTCAGAGGCACCTTTGGTGAAACCTAGCTGACCGTAAAGTGCTGCTGAACGCTCCTGTGACTCCCTCCGGTCTTTTTAGTGACGCCGTGGAGTCCCTTACTGAGCGCTTCACGGAGGCTCAAAAGCGCGCCAAAGCCATGAGTCATGTGATGCAGAGGTGTGCTTTCTAGCAGCAGACGACGAGATCCAGATCCTCGTCGGCACCTGGCTCTTCCCAGCGGAGGGATAACCCCAGGCCAGCGACCACAGCGGTGACGGCTAACGTTACTGCTCCTCGCCAGGAGCCGGATTTCCGCAGGAAGGCGTGGGGTCCCGGGAGGAAACGCCACGGCCAGCGGAGGAGCCCGCGACGTGACTCTCGCCCGCCGCCGGCTGCTAAGCCATCGTCCTGACGGTCTGAAGAGAGGAGGAGAGTGCCCGAGCGGCCTGGCTCCCAAGCGCCACAAATTCATGTTTTCAAATGTTTGTGTGTTGGATATTCAATAAAAATGCATACATTCTCACAAAAAGAGCTATTTCCTCCTCACTCAGTCAATGTGGTGCCACTCGCCCCGCCTCAGAGCAGTGCAGAGCCGCCGCCCACACACTCGCCGGCGCATCCAATGACCAAGCCGCTAAAGCCGCTATGTCAGTTTCTGAGCGCGTGGGAAGTTATTCCGGGAATCTCGCGCTGGCTACTCGGTGTGATAGAGCGTGGGTATACCCTTCAATTCAGACGCAGACCACCCCGTTTCAATGGCGTGGTGCAGTCTCTAACATTGCCCCGAAACGCCCTGGTTCTGAGACAAGAGGTATGCAGTCGCGATGTGTCTGCAGAAAAGCATTCTCGCCCCGAGTCAGTCTATAACGTATCTGGGAGTGTACTTCGACTCAGTGGAGATCGGGAGTGCTCGGTGGCCATTTTGTCTTCCCTGCGCCATTTCAGACTGGGCA
>NW_015654942.1:0-947 GCF_001515625.1 Sinocyclocheilus rhinocerous
CCAGCAGGGGTCACTCACACTTCATTAAATAAATAACAAACAGTTCATTCTGCCGAAATACATAATAAATGAAACATTTTTGATGCTATATTATTGATTGCTTATGTTGCTAAGGGTGTTGCTCAGTGATACACAGAACCGTTGGGTGAAGCGGTCAAAGCCGTGCTGTATCATGAATAAAACACAGCTGCTGACCAATCAGAATCGAGGAATGGAACTAACCGTTTTATTAAAATTAATATAGGCTAGGAAGCCTATTTAGTCATAAATAAGTGCAGTTTATATATAAGCTACCTTTTTATTCTTCCTGTTTAACATTTATTAGACTCCAGGTTGAAATAAAAGGATGCTTAATGTTATGGGGAAAAAATAGAAATCAGAGAAATCAGAGCATTTTTACAGAATTCAGTTTTACTTTTTTTTCCGTCTGCATGTAAGAAAAAGTGAAGACGGTGAAGACGTCGATGAAGAATAACTTTTATTACAGAATAGTAGTGACAGAGTACATGTAGTACCTTGGGTTCAACGGAGTCAGACTGAACCCCGAACATCCTAAGCTCAATCATTTTATACAGTATTACGTTTATCTTCCCTCTCAACATGTAAATTAAGTTTCGTTTTAAATGTAAATTGCGGATGACAATGAAAGTGATAGCCTTCCGTTCCCACATCTTCGGTAGACTCAAGTGGGAACAACCAAATGTTAAGGTGATAAGATTAAACAGAATCCATAGCAGTTATTTCATGTACCCTTTTGGTCAGCAGATGGTTCTTGACGACCTGCTGCTTCTCCCACGCTATCTCCGGAGGTAATGTTAATATTTACATATGATTAAGATCGGAAAGAACTATCTATATGATAATTAAGCTCTTTGTAGAGAAAGGAGCATAGTTTAATACACAATTTGGAGTGGAAGCTGGGTCGAGGCAGACTATAATTTCTTACA
>NW_015654942.1:1913-16875 GCF_001515625.1 Sinocyclocheilus rhinocerous
AACCAAATGTTAAGGTGATAAGATTAAACAGAATCCATAGCAGTTATTTCATGTACCCTTTTGGTCAGCAGATGGTTCTTGACGACCTGCTGCTTCTCCCACGCTATCTCTGGAGGTAATGTTAATATTTACATATGATTAAGATCGGAAAGAACTATCTATATGATAATTAAGCTCTTTGTAGAGAAAGGAGCATAGTTTAATACACTGTGGAAAATCTCACAGTGGAAGCTGGGTCGAGGCAGACTATAATTTCTTACAGTCTGCAAAACAAAAACAATTAACTTGCAATGTTAACTTATAGCCTATTACAAAAGAAACACTAAAAAATAAGATGTGTTTGACAAAATCAGAAAAATAAGGATGAATGATGTTTGACAGCGTAGGGAATGCATCTCCAGAGCATAGACAGTCGCCGGCGCCGCCAGTCGCAAATATTAAACATGTTTAATAAAATCTTTGTGAAGACAACTGGCTACAGCTGGTTTTTAAATTCTAAGACTAGAATCTTTAGACCGACTGTAAACAACACCAATTATTAATCTGAATTTACAATCAACTTTTCCAAACGTGTACATTGCGTTAAGACTTTTTCTAACACTGCCAGTTACGAATTGCGAGGGAGAGCGCTCATTTTCTAAAATGTCTCGAGTTAAAAACGAACTGAGAACGAGAATGTGCCAAGAACGTCTCAACTCTGTCGCTCATGGCCATTGAGTCCGAACTCTTAAAGGGGTCATATGATGCTTTTTTAAAGATCATTATTTTGTGTATTTGGTGTAACAGAATATGTTGACATGCTTTAATGTTCAAAAAACACATTATTTTTAAAATACTGTACATTATTGTAGGTCCTATATGCCCCGCCTCTCTCAAACGCTTCGTTTTCTACAAAGCCCCCTCCTTTTTGGCGTACTATTTATACGTATTTTCATGAGACCGGGCTGCCACATTGTTGATTATTCGTTGTAGCTATTAGACTTGAGAGAAAAATATCAGAAAAGTGTATTAGTCCTATATTGATTCTGTAAACCCTGTACAATGTGCTTTTATAGCGCAGGGTAGCACAGGCATTTGACGCGGAGTAACGGTTTGAATATTCATGATCGTAACTTCCACTTTCTATTACTGTGAATGCACAGCTAAGGGAAAGAACGGGGAAAAATGGTATGGTGGGGTGGGGGGCCTTGGAGATAATTGGCCCCGGGGCCTCTGCAAGTCATAATCCGTCCCTGCACGCAGATGGGAGGAGACAAGTCCCTTTTATGTAAGTCGGATCTCTTGCCAACCCTGTTACATCACACATGATTACATGACACAGCAGAGGGGGAGGGCAGTGTGGTGCTGGCTGGGATATAATGTGAAATAGCAAGGCTGAAATAAATAGCAACTGAACAGACAACAAGGAGTTGTGAAACACAACAAAATGCACTTTAAACAGTTACATTTTATATAATTTTGAGAAAATAGCTTCACATTATCGCATGCAAAAGTGCATATAATAAAATGCATTGTTTACATTAAGCAGATGTATGCAACTGCAATGATACTTTACAAGTTTTATGAATATTATGTATTATGCATATTCAGCCATGTGCAACACATACAATAGTTGTTCTATTGTTTTTTGTGGTTATTGTTAATTTTGTAAATATGTAATTTTGTTTAGAGGTATGCATATAGCCTATATAGACAAGTACCATTTTATATATAGTATAAGTACTAAATTATACAGTATATTGTCTTTTACATACTATTCTTTGTTCGTCTGTATTTCAGATTCAGTTTATTTGCCAATACATGCTACAGTAAATGTCACAGCTCTTGGCTAAATCAGAAGGGGTAAAAACAAAGTTATGATAAGATGCAGAGATAATCAGTAGTAAAAGCTTACCTTTGCTGGTCCTAAATGCATTTTTAAGCACACTTGTTGACATGATTAACTAAAACAAGTAATATACAAGAGAATACAGTAGGTTCAATTCTACACTCGCGCGGAGGAGGCTACTGTGACCCACGTTACGTACACTTTACACCTAATAAACTTCCTGGTTATGGGTTAACGTCATTCTTTGTCCTACTGTCTTCGTATACCCTCAACCGATTCATTGTTTTGAGTGACTTTAAAGTGTTTCTATGCACAACATTCTTATTAAGTCCATAATTCGTAATGAAAAGATATATGTCTCTATCTATAATATATCTATATACCTTTATAAGCCCAAATGAGCCCAAAATATGAATGGAACGCACGCAAGTTTCACGTTAAGCGTTTTCCTCAGAAACCGTTATACCTAAATAAAACGCTTAACGTGGCTTAATGTATTAAGAAAGTGACATTAAAATACCAAATTGGGTGTACAGTTTCTTAATACATTGATTGAATGTTATGTACAGACAAAAAGGTGTGGCCAGAATATCACGCAACGCGCAAACTTTCACGTTAAGCGTTTTTCTTCCATATAAAATACTTAACGCTTGCATTTTAGCGCGTTGCGTTCATATTCTGGCCACATCTGCTTGCCTTTATAGTTCATTGCAACATCAGGAAGGTGCATCTAAGTATTATATTATATACTATATATAGTATAATTAAGTCACCTTAAGCGTGGAATTGTTGAAGGGGCAAGAATTTTTCTTGCGGGAAAGGATTATATCATCATCATCAATAATAATAAAAATAATAGTTAAATACAGAAAATTTGTCAAGAATGATCCTGATTTTATTACATTCAGTGTAAATGGCGATTGATAAGGAATAATAAACTGAAAAATGTTGATTTTGTCTTTATAACATATAAGCAACACCAAAAGTTCTTATTATTCAATTTCTTATTATTCCAACTATTTTTAATGGTAAAATGTAAGAATTTGATATTAAAGATGACACATTCATTTAATAAGGATAAGAAAAAATAGCTTTGTATAAAAGCAAAAAATGCCCTTAAGGGGGCAAATATCACTAATAGCCAGCTGATAGAACACTCATGAGAATTTTGCATCAGAATAAATAACATTTACACCACACACACACATAAAATCTTTTTTTCTTTCTGGACAAATAAGTTTTTTACTTGTACAAGTGAATGACCTATTTACTTGACCAAGCACATGCAAAGGCTTAATGTCGAGCCCTGATTATAAGTAGCCTATTTAATTTTTTTACACAGCAGTTCTTGTGTTCTCCTAACAGATACGGCAGTTTCTCCTGGGTTTTTTTTTTTTTTTTGCAGCCAGGTAAGATTAATTTTACAAGACATTTGACTTGGCGATTGCTGTTAATACTAATTCATACACTCTATCATAGATTTAACAGGTCTAAGTACTTTAGTGCTATTATCGGTTATTTTTTGTTACTCTTTGTGGTTTCTGTAGGTCTACGACTGTTGTCGGCTGACCGTGTTACTGTCATTTCCTTTGTAACATATAATATCATGCCTCTGGAAGAACTATACTTCACTCCTATTCTACAGTAATCAGATGAATAATCGGGATTTGGCTTAATTTTTGCTCTTTTTTTTAATAAATAAGAAAAGTCCTACAGGCAGCATGCTATGTTTTGATCATGGCATAACTTACATAAATTACAACATTACCAAAAAATGTTTATCTATGCAGTGGAGAATCAAAGCCAGTAAAATTAAGATTACACCTTAACCAGTGTTTCACAGATTTATATGTGGTTCCTTGTTAAATGTGTTCAAAATAACTAGAGAACTTTGACTAGGAAATGCAGTAGTCAAAATAAATAAATAATGTGTCCACAACAGTCTGGAATCATTATTTACCCTTTATTTGAATTCTGTGAAGAGATCAAGGTCTCACTGGTGTTTCAGAGAGGTGCCCATCCACATTCAAATCAAACTAACAAAAAAAACTTCTTGTGAAACATGCAATCTATGAATGGTTCCATATTAAAGCCTCAGTTGCTGGTGCCAAGTAAAAAATGCTGAACAAATATCAAAATCCAATAATATCTATTTGAATTTTTATTATATCATATGACTGCACTGGCAAATCTTTGCTGATTCCCACTAGTACTAATATAGAGTATAAGACAGTCCAACGGTTTAGTATCATAACAAATTACATGATTTATTTTCATTTGTGGTTAGTAAACTATAACTATAAATCAACGTAAAAAGCTATTAAGAGTACAAAAAAAAAAATCTCAGCAGTTTATTCACTGTAGCATCTTAATATTATTAAGAAGATAACATTATCATGCTTCAAATAAAACAAATACGCAAGTGTATTCAAGTAAATTTGTCGGTTTTAAAGAATATCGTAAACACGGATGTGACCTGCAGACACTGTGAATATGATCAAGCATTCCCAATAAAACTGAAAAGCACTGACCTCTGCTGGACATTGACAGTAACTGCTGAAATAATAAATACTAACATAGTTCCTGAACATAGAGTCTTACACATAGAGACCTCCCTTGTTCTCATATACAGTACTAATAAGGAAAAAGCTAATTATTAACAACCATGGTGGTCATCTGGAATGCTCAGTAAATAGCCTACAGGTCATCAACAGACATTGCTCTTCATTTAGCCAACAATTCAAAAGTTTGTGTGAAATATCACTATGACAAATATTATTCAAACATGTAACATATGTTAGGAGACGGTATGTTGTCATTTGTTAAGTTGAAGATAGGTACCTTTTAAAACTACCTCAAGTACCTAAAATGGTGTTTAATCCTTCAAACCAGTCAGTTTGATTCTGGCCATATAATCATATTTGCCAGAGCATGGTGACTGCCTTGCAGAGACCAACATCATGATAATTGAAATAGCAGAGACCAAAGAATGTGGCTGTGGAGAGCAACAAGACACCAGCTTTAGCCAGCTTGACCTTTGCATCACCGTGGACATAGTCTGTTAGGACTTGACCAATCCCCCTGCAGAAGAAAAACACAGAAATAAAAGATTGAACTAAAAATAGAATACAAATACTGCTTGTGGGACAACTGAAATATTGCATAACCTCACTGACGATTGAGGCATCTAAAATCCACTTTCAATAAAACAACCTATACACCAAGCATTAAACAGGGCTCTTCAGATGTACACGAGTGACAGATACACACACTCTTACCAGTGTCCGTGCAGTGTGAGAGCTGCAGCAATAGAGTAATCCAGTAGAGGACTGGGACACAGGTATGCGGCTGGAGCCATACCTAACAGAACTATACTCAATACCCGTTCACCAGTCCAGTGCTTGGAGGCTGCTCTTGAACTTGAGACTGCTAAAAAACAAATAGAAATTTTCATTTTGCTAACGACCGTTGTGTATGCAAAGTAAGAGAGTTTATGAAACAGTGTTTTTGCAAAAAAGGAAATTCGATTGTCATTTTTACAGTACTAATACTGACTACTAATGTTGCCTGCAAACAGACACTTCAGTTTTGATTATTTAAATAGTAAAACAGTTCTAAATTGTCTAAAATCTTAATTTTATAAAACATTAAAATATCCTTTGGTTCAATGTAAATGTGTTAAAATTTATTAAAATCATGTGGAATATTTTTTTCTGAATGGGCAATGTTTCAACAACAGTTCATTGTTAATGTAGCACCACTTTTGCAGCATTATAAACGGAGAAGAGAATGATCATGGAAAAAGCCTAAATACATTTTTAACAATGATTAGTGTCATCGCTCACTGCAGTGTGCTGAAGTTGTGTGGATCCTCCCTGCTGCCAAATGGAAAGGCTCTATATCTCGATTCTTCTGATAGGCAACCAACCCACGAGACAGGTGTGTGTGGCAGAGAAGCACAGCTGTACATGGTATAAAATATTACATAAAAAACACGGTAACACTTTATTTTAAGGTGTCCTCCTTTTTACACATTGCATGTACTTACTATTGTAATAACAATAAATTATGTTATATTACATATAAGTAACCCTAAGCCAAACCCTAATCCTAACCCTTACCATATAGTAAGTACATGTAGATCTACATAAATACAGAAATATTAACTTTAATATTTCTCAGTATTTAAATGTATAATTACACTGGACAAGGACACCTTAAAATAAAGTGTAACCAAAAACACTACATCGTACAAATATCATAAGACGTCATACAAATGTTCAGTGGCTAACATTTATGTAATGATTATAAATAAATCTGTGCCGACATGCCAATGAACAGCGTGTCTGTGCCATATTGTGTAATATCATAACTCTCATATTCATTCAGTCATCCGGATAAAACACTAAAATGATTACTTACGTCTTATTCCTCTTTGGCAGAAAGTGCTTTAAAAAATCAAGCTCGCCATGACTGTTTAACAACAAGGTCAGATCAGATTCATATTATTATGATGGTAAGGCAGCTGTATTCTGTAACAGTGAGTCATTCTCTCATGAATCTGTTGTTTCACTATAATTACTCGATAACGCCATCTATCGCTCTGGGGTAGAGTAGGCAACCACCAGAGTTAAAGTCAATCAACAAAACGTTCTAAGAGGGTTACAATACATAAAAACGCATATTATCTTGAATGTAACATTTAGGAAGGAATAGTAATAAAAGAATTATATACTTAATACGAAGAAGGTCTCTCAATTTCAATTTTTTTCAATTTAAGTGTGCTTTATTGGCATGACAAAAACTACTTTGTATTGCCAAAGCAATTGCAGCTGGGCTGCTTACAAATAGTGCACATATGTATTAACAGAAAGAAAAAAAATAATAATAGTAATAATAATAATATATAAAAACTATTAAGCATGTAGTGCAAAATGAATTACTAATATATATATGTAAACTAAAAATAAAATAGGACAAGGGATTAGACAGATTTACAGAAGCAAAATATACATCTAAATAATATAATACAGTAATATGGCATAATATAATCTACATGTGCTGGAAACATCAGATCAGGGCAGATTGAGTGTCGTGACAGGCAGACACATATTGAGCAGCAAACACACAGCAGTTCTTGTGTTCTCCTAACAGATACGGCAGTTTCTCCTGGTTTGAAAGAATTTTAAATGTCTGATGGATCTGCTGTGTTTTATCATAGAACTGTGATTCAGATCACAGTGAACACAATCTCTGCTCCAGTGGCAGCTGTGTTTTTCTGTGTCTGCCCGTCTCCATCATCAGTTTGTGTCCGCTGAGTCTGTATCTGGTCAACATGCTTCTCAGTTTCTTATCTGACACTGTGTACAGATACTCTGCCATACTGTACTCTCTCTTTAGGGCCAAATAGCATTGCATTTTACTCTGTTGTTGTGTTTGGGTTTGCCAATGAGTGATGTAGTTCTGTTTGATTTGTGCAGTAATCTGACTGATTCTGATGTTGTGATTCAGAGCAGCAGTAGATGTTAGTGAAGCATCAGGACTGAAGCTCTGGATCAGCTGAGGGAAGGGCTTGCTTTCTTTGCTCATCTCTTGGTATTGCAGGGCTTTATAATGATATGATTGGGGGTCACTGAGCTTCAGATGTTTCCAGAATTTAATTGCCCTTTTTTGTATCTTTATGATTAGAGGATATTTGCCTAATTCTGCCCTGCATGCGTTATTTGTTGTGTGCCGGTGCACGTGTAATATATTTTTACAGAGTTCTGCATGCAGGGTCTCAATTGGATGTTTTTCCCATTTGCTGAAATCTTGATTGGGATTTGTCAGTGGACCCCACACCTCACTGCCATAGAGGGCAATGGGCTCAATTACTGATTCTAATATTTTCATTTATATAATTAAATATAGTTAACTTAATCTATATCACACAAAGAGTAGCCTACCGTTTTTCTGCAAATATCAGCATGAACACATTTAATAATCATTTTATACAAGTTCAGTAAAGCAATAAGTGACTTACATTTTAGACAGAATATTGCTTGTTTTTGCTCAATTTTGCCAACGAAAATAGTTCTAAAGACCACAGCACTGTTTTGCGTCTCTGAGCAATGGACGGTGTTTTCTTATTGAATGAATCAGCTTTTTGAACAAATCGGTTGAATAAATGATTCAGTGATTCACTCGTTAACACAGTCAAATGCTTTGTTTCTGAATGAATCCGTTGTTTGAATGAATCGGTTGAATCTCAATGACTCACTCATTAACAGTCACTTGCTGCCACCTACTGGCGGTTTTGCTGTGTATGAACATTTTATATATATATTTATTTATTTGCTTCTTTTCCATTTTGCATTTACTTGTACTTTTACTTTCAATACTTAAGTATGTTTAAGGTTTAAAAAGTACTTTTCGTACTTAAATACAATAAATATCACATACTTTAAGACTTTTACTCAAGTAATATTCTAAACGGTGACTTCAACTTCTACCAAAGTCCCTTTCTGGTAAGATATCTATCTGTACTTTTACTTGAGTATGGCTTTCAGGTACTCTATACACCACCGGGTTTGCCAATGAGTGATGTAATTCTGTTTGATTTGTGCAGTAATCTGATTGATTCTGATGTTGTTAGTGTTGTTGTGATTCAGAGCATCAGTAGATGTTAGTGTAGCATCAGGACTGAAGCTCTGGATCAGCTGAGGGAGGGGGTTTCTTTGCTCATCTCCTGGTATTACAGGGCTTTATAATGATATGATTGGGGGTTACTGAGTTTCAGGTGTTTCCAGAATTTAATTGCCCTTTTTTGTATCTTTATGATAAGAGGATATTTGCCTAAGTCTGCCCTGCATGCGTTATTTGTTGTGTGCCGGTGCACGTGTAATATATTTTTACAGAGTTCTGCATGCAGGGTCTCAATAGGATGTTTTCCCCATTTGGTGAAATCTTGATTTGGATTTGTCAGTGGACCCCACACCTCACTGCCATAGAGGGCAATGGGCTCAATTACTGATTCTAATATTCTAATAGGGATTTCTATAGGACATTGTCGTTTTATGGCGTAGAAGGCCCTGCGTGCTTTATCTCACAGTTCTTTCACAGCATGAATAAAGTTCCCTGTGGATGTGCTTTTCAAACCCAGGTAGTTGTAGTGTGTCTGCGTTATCTGGTTAGTGCCTAATGTAAATGTGTGTTGTGTTCCCTGGGATCTGGATCTTTTCTGAAAGATCATAATTTTGGTTTTCTTCAGGTTGACTGTCAGGGCCCAGGTCTGGCAGTATTGCGGTAGCAGGTCCAGGTTCTGCTGTAAACCATGTTGAGTGGGAGACAGCAGAACCAGATCATCTGCATACAGCAGGCATTTGATCTGTGAGTTGTGTATGGTTCACGGGGCAAATTCCAAATGGAAGTGATCATCCCTATGCCTTTTACAGTCTATGGGCGGCGCATGAATTACGAACAAGCCTTTTGTCAAACCTCGATGAGCCTTGTCATGACGTCATATTTTTGCGGCGGAAGTAGTTGCTTTCACGTCCATGCCTGTCAGCGAGCACCGTTGCTTTATCCTTCACATGTTCCTGTGCATATAATCAGTTTCTATAAAGTTTCGCCATGGCTGATTTTAGTTCTAGCTTTGATATGCCGTCGGCTAGTTTATCTGAGAACGCTGAGTCTGCGGAGCTCCAGCGTCTGATCGCGGTGGAGCAGCAAAAGGCTCAGTTTCAAGCGCAGGTGGGTAACTCTTCAGTACCGCTGTGCTGTCATTCAAAACCAGTTAGTAAGCCTGTTGGGTTTTAACCGTGTTTAACGTTCTACTCAGGTTCACAACTTTACGGATGTTTGCTGGGATAAGTGCGTGGACAAACCGAGCTCCAAGCTGGACTCGCGAACGGAGATTTGTCTCGTTAGCTGCGTGGAGCGTTTCATCGACACGACGCTCACCATCACCAACCGCTTTACGCAGATGGTCCAGAAGGGCGCGCACTGACTGAAGGACACCGTCCTCAAGGACAATTACCACATACTCTTCATGTTCTCGCTGTACATTCAGGAGGATGCACTTTAAGGGTGCTGAACCTTTTCCCTCTCGCGGAAAATTGACCTAAAGCGCTTTCTCATAGACTCCAAAATGTTTATGATATGTGTATAGCTGTTAAACTAATACAGCCAGCGAAGAACGACTATTTTTGCTGGAAATTATCAGTACGGACAGTTTCCATGACTGACTGTCCACATCTGTAAACTTGACTGCTTTAATTGTGGCTTCAAATAAATCAGAAATGTCAAAGAAACAAATCTTCTGTTTTGCAATTTTGTTTTTGTATTAAAAGAACGAGTTTTGAAAGCTTTGTTTTGTAGGGATTTGCTGTGTATTGGCACCCTATCCCAATATCAGCTAATACTCTATAATTATATTATTTATGCCTATTTAGTTTAGATCATCATCTAGCAATTTCAAGGGATTGTTAGAGATTATGGCAAAGATATATTCCTTTAAAAGTACTTTCTTTTGAAGAGTGATTTTGTTTGTTTTGTTTTGTTTAATCATTTACTAGTTATCAGCCAAAGCATGAAAAATATGTATTGTTTTATTGGTATTGGCCAGAATTTCAAAGTTAGTGAATCCCTAATATTCTGAATAATTTATTTGTGATTTTATATTAGGTATCTTTTCTCCTATATATTTTTGACATTTAGCAGTGATATGCATTAAGAAACAAAACAGATGATGTAATGACAACCAGTTTACCTGTCCAACAACTGTCTAACTTTCAGAAAATCTACTCCACTCTTGTGTCTGATGTCATAATGAATTTCATATACTAAAGTGTGATAGAAAAAGTCAAGATCTTTGTGGCATCATGTCTTCATTAGTGTCACTTGCCATATACTTTCCTACAAAGACTGTCTTTTTTATTTTTACCAGTCGTCTATACTATTACTGTTAAACAATAGCACGAGATAGCTTTTTATTATACACTAGCTCTTAAAAACTCTTACAAAGCTAAAATAATTTTAATTAGATTTTGAATATAGTTTCTGGTCTACTCTAAAACCCCAAATCTGTTTTTTCCCTCTAATCCAAAACAATAAGATATTGTAAGAAGACTCCTTATGACAGGATTAGTCGTAGGGCAGCAGAGGTCTGCTTCTTGGCTTTGAGGCTTTGCCCTTCTTTGTTGTGTAGTGTGCTCAGTACAAAGTGGCCTTTGATAGAGCTGTGTGTGTAAATCTTGCAGGCAGGGCTGCTTTCATCCATTCTAATTAAAATCAGGAAGCAGTTAGGTTAGCTTAGTGCTCTAACTTGATTATCAGAGCATACAGGAAGCCTACAGGGTCCTCTCAAGCAGAGCCTTTGATGCTTTGAAGGAAACGGACTGGACACTGTTCCAAACACACTTATGTGTCTGTACTATTGGAACAAAAAATATCTTAATATTATAAAATATCTAACAGCAAAAAAGATGTCCAAAGTCCATACATTACATGGGATTAGATGTACTTTATACTTTTTTCCAACATTGTAAGTATAGTTTTTAATGGTAGACACCATTGTGATTAAAAAATCTACTTAACCAGGAAAACAAATTAAGACAACAAAAAGGGTTCTGCTAAGATTGTTGTTTAGTCTTCTTAAAGAAGTGCTTGAACCTCTGAATTAATAGCATTTTTGTATAATTCAGTTTGTTATTATTATTGTGTCTATATTTTTACATTTTTTCTATTATTATGGCATTATCTTTTTAGTAAGTAGTAGTTTTTATTATTAAACTAGTTTTTGATTATTCATAAATATCAACTGCAAAAAAATCCATATTTGTGTTTAATCATTGTGTTTAAGCATTATATTTTTTAGTAAGTAGTAGTTTTTATTATTAAACTAGTTTTTGATTATTCAAAGCATAAAAATATCAACGATGCGAAGGATCCATATTTGTATTTAACCATTAATTTGAACATAAGAATAAAGGCCATCTCTTCAGTGTGAAATGAACACTAGATGAGTTTGTTAGCTTTGATGGCTCAATCTTCAGATGCTCTAGTTATGTTGTGATGAAAGATTTGACTGTGTACCGGGAACACTGGCTTGTGATGTAGGTAGGATTCAGTCTTTGTCTTATCAAGGATGCCTACTATGCCTCAGTTCTCTCTTCAAACACTTTCTTCAAAAGAGAACCCTTTGAAAGAAAAATACCAGAGACTTTGTGGCAAGATATGCAGAAAAATGATCAAAGAGTATTTTCAGAATGGTTGACTCGTAAAATTAGAAAGAAAAAAAACAACTCCTTACCCCCTTTCCATTTTTCTGACTTTGCATATGGTTACTTTCATGCATTATCCTTTTGTGATAATAAATCTACTGCAAAAAGAAAAGAAAAAAACATCCGTATATAATAGGTTAATGTAGGAAACAGTATCTGACACTGTGAAAAATCCTCATATCTTTTTTTAATTATATGAAGAAAATAAATCCCTGCCCCTAACCTTCACAAAGACCCACTGTATGTACTTACGCCAGGCTGAAGCTTCAAGATCAACAACTTCTTAATTAAAACTTGTGTATAATAGGATCTAAATCTGGCATGATCTGTGTCTGTGTCTGTGCCATCTCTCTTCCTGTGTCAGTCTGACAAAGTCTGAAAGAGCTCTAGTGTCTGAAGCTTCACTGTACACACTGAGCCTGACACCTCAGGGACAGTGGGACCTGTGTTTGCTTTGGACAGCAAAGGGGCCGTCTGGGAAATCCATCCTGGTTTGGCCCCTCTCCATTCTCTGTCAGAGTGCTGCTGTCAGTAATACGTTCATTATTTCCTCTGAAATCTGTAGTACTTAAGAGATTAGGAACCCTGTGTCAATCAGGTCATGTAACATTGCCATCAGTGCTTCACACAGCTAACAAAATAAAATGTTATAAATACAAATATAAATGTGTGACTATAGTTTCAACATGTCACACCAGCTGATTCAACCTTACAACTCAATCTCATATAAATAACTAATAAATGTTTTTTTTTTTTTTTTTTAGAATACCATTAGGCTACTCATTAATATAACCAAACTGAATCTGTATCTATAAATGTATTTATAAATTCTCGTTCTCATATGAAGAGTAATTTGAAGTAGGCTAATGAGATGAAATGAGAGCTAATGAGAGCAAAATCTGTGCAGAACCATCACAGAACAAGGCATGATGAGAAACAACACTGGCGACACAACTTCATTCTCATTGGTTTAAACAGTGTTGGGCAGTAATCAAATAATTCCTAGATTTATTTTCATAATTTTCACGACTCGCACATGCATGTGACGTCCCCAGTGCAGCAGGCAAGCTTGGAATATGGAAAAGTTTACATTCAGCAGACAGAAATATTGCATTATATTGATTTTGTCAGGAAAAAAGATTATCTGAACACTGTTGTGTAAGTTGTGGCTTTAATCGTATATGGGTAACGGAGAAGTTACAATTAGCTTCAAGCTACACATGACAATTAATGAGATTAATACAACACTTCTACTTAAATGTCAATATCAATCACTATTGAGTGTTTGTAATAACTTCTGACTGCGATCCAATGTAGATTTTGGTCAAATGATGAGGCAGCAATATGTTGTTCGTAACATTCTAGATCAAGAATTTTATGTGGAAGACTTCTGTGGGGCGTGAAGAAAAAAGTAATGTAACTAGTAGTGTAACTAATTACTGTTGCCAGAAAGTAATAAGTAAAGTTACAATATTAGCCTACTTTTGAAAGGAGTAACTAATGAGTACTATATTACATTCTTTGAGTAACTAGCCCAAAACTGGGTTTAAACAACAGTAGCCTATATGTATGGTCTGAACACTTGTGCCAAATACAGCCGCAGTTCAATGAGGGAGCCAGATGTGAACTCAGTAACGATTTCTACCGATTCACTGACTGAGTGAGGCTGATTCTAACCGCTAAACTCACCATCGAGTTCGAGGCTGTTTCGCGAGTCTTTTTTTAATGACTCGTTAAAAAGAACCGGTTTGTAAGAGTTGTTTGTTCATGAATCAGACATCGGTGCTCGCGCGCTGTATTCGCTGCCGCGAGAAGCATTAGCTTGTACTTTAAATAAATGACTTACGAAAAACCAGTTATGGACGCACACGAAACTTTCCTGACTAAATTTTAATATCTTGTCCCATTTGCGACTGATTTAATAGGCAGTTTACAGCTCTTATTGTGGCAAAACAACAGTTACTGCAGCAATTTCCTTTCTACACTTTCCAGTCTTCTAAAGAAGCTGACATGATACAAGATTTACGCTGCCGTCATTGCACCATTCATCACCTCATGTACTTTCTGACAGCAGATGACAGACAGATTCCCATGATATATGGCAACATTTCCCTGAATAAAAAGACAGCGTGTACCCTAAAGGCATTCTTCATGCTGACAAGATCCTAAATACAGTCGACAAACCCAAGCAATGACACTATGTTGTACCTGAGGTCAGACCAGGGCTTATGTTTATCTAGGGCAGATGCTCATATCCTTGACTCCTTTCATTGATCTGTTTTTGCTGTAGGTGCTTTGTTATGGATGACCTCACCTGAGCACATGAAGAGGATGAAGTCATTTTTAAAACCATTAGTTGCTGCAGGGCTTCTCCACCCAGCAGGTGAGCAGGTTTTGTTTGACTTTGTTATGTGTTTCTATGTGTTGTAATGCCTCTCGGCAGTATAAATGTCTTGAAGGAACTGACTCAGGACTTCTGATTTCCAGGCAGGGAATTGTATTTATCGTAATACCCAGAGCCGGCGCCACTTTTTTATTTAAAAGATAGTTGATGCTACTATAGCAACAATTTAGGACAGTCCGTTTCACAAAGTGGCATTTTAATTGTTACTTCTCTGACACAAAGTTAGAGCAGAACGAACGTGTCACACGTTTTAAACTCAACAAAATGGTAAAATACATATATCAAGAGCATGCTCACAGATGAAAACAACAGAGAACAAAACAGCGTTGGATGAAGTGGATTAGAGCCTTGCACGGGCCTCAAATATAGGCCCTAACCAATCTTTTTTTCCCCTTCTCCCAAAAAAGCTTATACTATCAGCTATTAAAATAGTTCAGTTTTGTATGTAATGGAAAAGTGATTATATTT
>NW_015654942.1:17492-79054 GCF_001515625.1 Sinocyclocheilus rhinocerous
ACATCCCTCTGATCAGCATGTGGTACATTATATTACTATAATTAAAAATCTTTTTGGAAAATTAAACAGTTTCTTACAAACTTATGTGATTTGATAAAATACATAATGAAATATAATCGTATATGGGTAACGGAGAAGTTACAATTAGCTTCAAGCTACACATGACAATTAATGAGATTAATACAACACTTCTACTTGAATGTCACTATCACTATTGAGTGTTTGTAATAACTTCTGACTGCGATCCAATGTAGATTTTGGTCAAATGATGAGGCAGCAATATGTTGTTCGTAACATTCTAGATCAAGAATTTTATGTGGAAGACTTCTGTGGGGCGTGAAGAAAAAAGTAATGTAACTAGTAGTGTAACTAATTACTGTTGCCAGAAAGTAATAAGTAAAGTTACAATATTAGCCTACTTTTGAAAGGAGTAACTAATGAGTACTATATTACATTCTTTGAGTAACTAGCCCAAAACTGGGTTTAAACAACAGTAGCCTATATGTATGGTCTGAACACTTGTGCCAAATACAGCCGCAGTTCAATGAGGGAGCCAGATGTGAACTCAGTAACGATTTCTACCGATTCACTGACTGAGTGAGGCTGATTCTAACCGCTAAACTCACCATCGAGTTCGAGGCTGTTTCGCGAGTCTTTTTTTAATGACTCGTTAAAAAGAACCGGTTTGTAAGAGTTGTTTGTTCATGAATCAGACATCGGTGCTCGCGCGCTGTATTCGCTGCCGCGAGAAGCATTAGCTTGTACTTTAAATAAATGACTTACGAAAAACCAGTTATGGACGCACACGAAACTTTCCTGACTAAATTTTAATATCTTGTCCCATTTGCGACTGATTTAATAGGCAGTTTACAGCTCTTATTGTGGCAAAACAACAGTTACTGCAGCAATTTCCTTTCTACACTTTCCAGTCTTCTAAAGAAGCTGACATGATACAAGATTTACGCTGCCGTCATTGCACCATTCATCACCTCATGTACTTTCTGACAGCAGATGACAGACAGATTCCCATGATATATGGCAACATTTGCCTGAATAAAAAGACAGCGTGTACCCTAAAGGCATTCTTCATGCTGACAAGATCCTAAATACAGTCGACAAACCCAAGCAATGACACTATGTTGTACCTGAGGTCAGACCAGGGCTTATGTTTATCTAGGGCAGATGCTCATATCCTTGACTCCTTTCATTGATCTGTTTTTGCTGTAGGTGCTTTGTTATGGATGACCTCACCTGAGCACATGAAGAGGATGAAGTCATTTTTAAAACCATTAGTTGCTGCAGGGCTTCTCCACCCAGCAGGTGAGCAGGTTTTGTTTGACTTTGTTATGTGTTTCTATGTGTTGTAATGCCTCTCGGCAGTATAAATGTCTTGAAGGAACTGACTCAGGACTTCTGATTTCCAGGCAGGGAATTGTATTTATCGTAATACCCAGAGCCGGCGCCACTTTTTTATTTAAAAGATAGTTGATGCTACTATAGCAACAATTTAGGACAGTCCGTTTCACAAAGTGGCATTTTAATTGTTACTTCTCTGACACAAAGTTAGAGCAGAACGAACGTGTCACACGTTTTAAACTCAACAAAATGGTAAAATACATATATCAAGAGCATGCTCACAGATGAAAACAACAGAGAACAAAACAGCGTTGGATGAAGTGGATTAGAGCCTTGCACGGGCCTCAAATATAGGCCCTAACCAATCTTTTTTTCCCCTTCTCCCAAAAAAGCTTATACTATCAGCTATTAAAATAGTTCAGTTTTGTATGTAATGGAAAGGTGATTATATTTCGTTTCGTTTTTTTATAAAGTTAATTTAGAAAACCGTTTGGAGCATTTTTTGTTTCGTTAAATGTAAGTTTTTTTTGTTGTTTTTTTTTTAAGTAAGGACCAAGCGGCCAGCGGCAGACAGTGAGTTGATCATAGCCTTTGTTTGATCAATTTAGCCTTCTCAAATCATCAGGACTTGCCTAAATATTAGCGTATGTTTTTTAATCCATGCAGCAAATGCTTTAAGAACAGCTTTAAAAAATACTTTATTGCATTCCAGACGCTTTAAAAGTACTTTTCAGTATAAATTTTACGGGTAGCTTGAATGTAAAACATTGTCATGAATTCGTTCCTATTTGTAAAATAGCCTACAAATTAATTGTTGCTAACCCGATTGTTTACGGTCCGACAAATTCGTGAATGGGCCACCCAAGGTATTTTTTTTTTTTTGCTTTTACTTTGTGCTATGACATCGCCCCCTTCCATCACCTCAGCCGCCCCCTCATCAGTGCTGCGCTGGCGCCGGCTCTGGTAACACCTCAGAATATGTGCAACACATATGTTAATGGTCCATGTTACCACTAGGAGTCACTGTTCCTGCAACCATCTGTGTCCTGCTAGGTTGTAAAAACCCTCTTCTGACAGTTGTGTTGACAATATAATCCACTTAAGTTATGGATATTTAGACTACAGACACTGTTCAGATGGGACAGCCATGTGGACTGTATAAGGAGCAGCATGAATATAATCATAACTTCATCATTAATCCCAACAGTGTTTTTTTTTCTCACTTCTTTTCTCTGCCTATGGTTCTGTTTTAATTCGTTGGTTTATTTTCACACTAATAGTTAGCATAACAGTATGGAAAGGATTGATGGCTCGTCCCTGGTGGCTAATATAATGTGTTTTGCTCATTAAAAACAAGCATTAAAAAAATTAATGATGTGATGCTTTATGATGCAGTTATCTTGGTCAGCCAAGCACTTACAGTTTAGAGTTTAACAACATTCCTTTCATTCCCCAGAGCAGATTTAATCTTATATGACATGTGTAGAACGCTTGATGATTTTACCATCTTTACTTGCCAACATGTTGAAACCTCTAAATGGTCAATCCGAGAGGACAGGGTTCCTGAAAACAGATGTTTATGGCTATTTCAAGTCGTTATTTACCATAATATGAAAGAACATCGGCACACCCTGGGGAAAAAAAGGAAGTGTGGGCAAAGAGGTGTACCATACTGCAGAACATAGCAAACTTCGCTCATGGACACAGCGCCAGTTTTCAGAAGACGAGGAGGAATTAGAACTTGCTGCCCTGTGTTACAAAGTGTCTTAAGCTTTTGTTTAAATCCACACGTTTTTTTTAACCATCATCTTGTCATCTCTTTGCAAGTTGTAAACAACAATCCTCTTCTCTTTCATCGCTCTCCTCTCGTTCTTCCTCTCGCACTGTTGTTTTTCCTCTCTGTGACTCGGTTTTGTTCCTTTTATCTATTTTATTGTCATAAGCAGAGCCACACATGGTACTGTGATGAGAAACAAAGATCCATGGCAGTTTACGTGCATGTGTGTGTAAGAGAGAGGGATGATATTTTGGCTGAAGGAGACCGTCTGAACTCATTGTTCTCTTGATACAGTTCACTCTACTCCACTGTATTTGCAGAGCCTGGCCGTGTGGGTGATTGAGGATTGGTGTCCAGATGTGAACGATTTAAGTAGAACATTGTCCAGCGTGCATAAACGTGTCTGTGTGTGTTAGATCCAGTAGCACATTCCTCATCTCTTCAATCTTTAAGAAATCTTACTCATAAGTATCTCTTTTCATCTGTTTATGTGTCTGTATTCAGGCATTGTGAAAGAACGACTTGTGAATATCTTTCCCTCCCATTTAATCCTCAGGGAGCCAAGCACTGGTATTGATAATGTATTGCTTTCCCCCCTTAAATGTATATTTTTTCTTCTTTAGAGCAATGAAAATCATGATGTTTATGCATATTTTGTTTTGTGGTGAAGTTAAGTATTGGAAAATTGTAATGCTGGGCTTTAAAGGTTGCAAATGTTTTACCACTGTTATAATTAACCATACAAGAAGCCAGCAAGTGAACACCTTTTTCCTGGAATATTCCTAAACCTCAATGACCTGCCTGTAAAATATCTGAAAATGCATATTTAGGGGCCTGAAGTACAGTTGTCTTGACCTCTATAAACCCTTCCTGGTACGCTAGAAGGCTGAAACTTTACTATGTTTTTAAGTATGTTCAGTCAAAGTTTCATTAGACTACAATAAAAAAATAATTTGGAATATTTAGCTACAGTTTACTAAATGCACTCTGTTATATAGCATTAAAGTTGGTGGTTAAAAAGTCCACCGTTTCATTTCTGCCATGTTTAAAATACAGTATTATATATTTTTAATTTAATATTTACACAAAATAGGCAGCAATGGTATCATTAGGCACAGTATAGGCAAATATTTTCCAGCCAAACTGGTTGCTATGAAACATTTCATAGTGTGAGCTGCTGTTATATGTAATTTCAGCTCATATTTAATGTGAAGAGCAGGTACTGTGTAATTGCTAAATACAGTATAAACAAGTGTTGCAGTTTTGCCACAGTGGGTCTTAGAATGTTAAAACACTCATTTTATCATCCAGACCTTTAGACAGAGCGACTCTGTGGAGTTTTCCTTCATCTGGAAATCTCATAATAAGCAAGATGTGTATTTAGAGAAAACGTTTTAGGTGGAAATGGGAGATGCTGCTGTGACTGATGTTGGTAATTGACTCCTTTCTGTCATTTTGCACATACAATTGTATTTAACTTCTCTTCTACTCCATTGTTCTGTATCCTGAAACGTTCCGCCTTGTGCTTGTGAGTGTAAAACAGGGGGTCCCTCCCACAGCTAAGCTTATATAAAGGTCAGACAGTCGGTGGGTGGACTATGCCTGGGCTCTGCTGTCTGTGAAAGCAATCACAATGGCTTTAGGCAACTGGGGAGGAAGTGAACACATGCTAGTGTCATCAGTCGTTCCTCCTGATGGCTTTAGTGAGGCCTTTCTTTCTCCTCAAACGTTTTTCTTATTTATGATGGGAAGGACCGCACTTAGCTAGACACTGTTTCTGTGTCTTTTTTGAGGGCCAGGCTGATTCACTTCCTAGCGTGATGCTGTTGGGTTTTGCTCCAGACACTTCGGGCCAGTGATGGTTATCACAGGGCAATAGTGGAAAGCAGGACTGAGACTGTTTTTGAGAGGATCATTTATTAGTTAATTTTTTTTACCATAGAATTCGAGATTTTACCACAAACGATCTGAATTGTGACACCATATCTTCAGAATATCAACCATGACTTAGTTTAGTGAATGGCATATTTCTGTCTGGTGGGACTCATTTCTCATTGGTGAGAAATGTCAAAGAGTTCTTGCTGTCTCCTTGTTGTTGTGAAATGATGAAGAATGCTCCTCCAACTGTCTCAGAGCAGCATTTGGCTGCCGTGATAACAAACATATCCTTGGAAGGGAGGAGAGGTTCCCGGTTTGCATCAAACCCACTGGATCACACAGAATAGAAAAATATCAGCTCTTATTAAAGTGACTCAGCATACGTGCTGGAACTGTTAATGCACAGGCTATTCTTCAAATTTACTTTATTACTACTACAGGAGCTTTAAAACTCGTTCTGGACATTGTGTAGAGACAGAGTAATGCGGAAAAGAAATCAGTTTTTGAATCTCTTTGGAAATCGGGCTTTGGGAGCATTGTTTCATTAAGCTCTTTTCATAAAACCATGACCTCATAAGAAATGATCAAACAGCATGCACCAGATGTGCACTTTTAACTGTAAAAATTTAGAAATACTTCTGTATGGTAACATTATCTGCTTTGTATCTACACTGTAAAAAAAAACAAGTTTATTGGAGTATGTTTTACAGGAATATAAGATTTCAGTTTTTCTACTTAGAAATTTCATGTTTAATTTCATATATTCCATATTATTCCATTAATATCCCATTAATTCCATACCATAGATACGCATCTTATGGTAGAAAGAGAAAAGCAGAGAAAAGTAGCATAGCTGCTGTTCAACCATTTCAAGCAAAGAATGATAATGTGCATTTGATCAGATATAACTGGAGTATAGGGTTATGAGATGCATTAAGCGAATGCTTGGTTAAAGAGATGTGTCTTCAATCTAGATTTAAACAGATAGAGTATGTCTGAACCCCAAACGTACATACTCCTAGGTACTAAACCATTTAGTGCCTTATAAGTAAGTAGCAATATTTTGTAACTGATACAGAACTTAATAGGTAGCCAGTGTAGAGATTGTAAAATTGGGTAATATGATCATATGTTATTGACCTAGTAAGGACCAGTTGCATGTTGGAGTTTCTGGGTACTGTTTTTTGGTCCAGTAGGTAATATCACTGTCTTACCCAAATTTAATTGGAGAAAATTATTGGTCATCCAATCTTTTACATATTTAACACACTGTTATAGCTTAGATAATTTAGAAGTTTCATCTGGTGATGCTGAAATATAATGGTGAGTATCAGCAGCATAACAATGCAAACTAATCCCATATTTTTTGATAATATTAGCAAGGGGCAACACGTATATTATAAAAGCAGCAGAGGGCTTAAGACAGATGCTTGTGGCACTCCATACTTTACTGGTGTTAATTAAGATGATTCCTTGTTTAAATAAACAAAGTGGTAATGGTCAGACAGGCAGGATCTAAACCATCGTAAAGCCTGTCCTTGAATACCCATATTGTTTTGTAATCGTTCTATGAGTATGTCATGATCTATATTGTTTACCGCAGCACTAATATCAAGTAAATCTAGTAATAAGATGCAGCCTTGGTCTGACACAAGAAGCAAGTAATTTGTAATCTAATAAACATGTTGTTGGTTTTTTCACCACCGCTATTTTGTGTGTGTGTGTGTGTGTGTGTGTGTGCGCGCTACTGTCACATGGACGCTGAACTTATCTTTTCTCCCCATCTACTACACTCCCAATTTACTAACATTCTACACTTCTGGAAAATATCACTCTTATCGTGTTATGTTTGAAACTTTGTCATTTGCATTAGATTGAGTTTTCCATCTGCTTTCCAACATGCAATGGAAAACTGCAATGAAAAACTGGACACATTCTCATGAAATAATGGAACGCAAAGAAATAAAAATAAAAAAAACTTTAAGATGACGTGTAATTTCTGTGCTATTTGTGGCACCGAATGGAATTGCAATCTGAGCAACATCATAATATTCAATCAACCAATCGTGTGAGGTTACTTGTTTGTCCAAGCAGTGGCAGACCGGGGGAGTGTTTGAAAACAGTCGTGTTTTGCAGATCTGGTTGGTGCCACGTTGAAAGAGATTACACACTTGACCATTAATTTTATAACACTTGCTTCACTTAGCAAAGGAAATTTGCACTACTACTGTACATTGGCACAAAGTAAGAAGGATAACAGAAAAGGTAAGTGTCAAAGAGAAATTCCAGAAGGCAAATATTGTTTATACTAACCTTTGGGCTTGTACCTGAATGACATCTCTAAAAACCTGAGCAGCGGTATGTCTAAAAGCAAGTTTTGAACTTGTGTGTCAGTTTGAGTTTGGCACATCTATGTAGGATTAAGTCAGTATATCTGAATGACAACAGAATTAGATCATCATTTGTGACGGGTAGTGCTCTTCATCATTTCATCTGTGGGCTGCTGCTTCAGTGACATGAAGGAGATGAACTCCTGCTTCCAGACTCTTTCCACTCGCTCCAAAGCAGAGCTACGTGGACTGTTTCCTAGGCAACAGCACCAAACATCAGATGACAGTATGTCTGAGTGTATATTACAGTTCAGTAATGTGCCAAGAAACTGTTCTGTTGAGGCAAAAACATACTTGTGCTCAGAATGAAAAATAAGTCCGAGTAAACGTTATCTCTGTTCGCCAGATACCTGGAATGTTAATTTCATATCATGCAAAAAGTGAGAAAAGAAAATCAAACATTTCTCTGTCACTTAATGTGTTTAATATTAGCTGACATTGTTATTATGGGTCATCCGGTATAGATGTGTTAATCATCAAAAGAAAAGGGATTTTTCTTAAAAACTTCAAGTTTCAACAGACATATTGGAGAGAAACAGCTAAACAGTGCTCTGTGTGCTCTGTCATGACGTACCTTTCATTACACAATCTGTTGGTATAACACCCCATTCATAATTGCACCTGAGGAGTTATATCAACTTATTGGCTTCTTGAAATGCTGCAGCCTGCCTGGTCTTGAAGTTTGATTTGTTGTATATGGCAGTTTTTGCTAGTGTCAGTGTTGATGTCAAGAGCAACTGCAACCAGGAAAGTTTAACACAATAGAACAATACCAAACTTTCAAACATGAGCCCCACCAACTGATTCATTGAAAAAAATGACTTTACATACAGGGCAACTTTAAATAAAAGAGAAAATTAAACTACATTTAAATTGTAGTGTAGATGTCAAATCATCAACTGCGTTTTATTTTAATTAAACAGGGTTGATGCATTTTCTGTGCATGTGAAATAGAAAAAAATCAAATAAGTCCATTTTATTTATTTACTTTTATTTTTTTTAAGTTTGACACATACTACTTTAATAATGAAATGCTTATTGTGCTTTTTATTTTCACTATTTTATCAATTTTATAAAAAGCAACAGTAGTCAGCTACGAAATTGTTCATTCACATCAGATGTAATTATATAATCTGTTGACAGACTTGTACTTTGCTTTTCGAACAATCTATCATTTGCAAAGTCAGTTTTCCTCCTTTCATTTTTCCATTAACTTTTCCTTTCTCTGCCACTAGAAGTTGTTAAACAAATATAAAGGTTTCCATCGCACCGCATTCGATGTGTTACAAGAAGAGTGCTTGTTTTGACAAATCAAGCTGAAACATTTATGTCAAACATTTTGGATAAACATAACTTGACCTTGGTTTCTCTCCATTTTCAGTTATGCAAGTAGTTACTGGCAAATTTCAGTGTCTAACTAAAGTAACACACAACATTTCAGGGGCAAATCTCTTTTATGACCCTTTGACCTAAACTCATGTTTTGGAATCTGTTTCAATAAATTTACTGCACAATTTGTGGCTTTCTTGTTTTGACATAACAAGAACAGTAACTATGCAGCCTAATCCAGCACAGGTGGACACTGGCATAATCACCTCCAGATAGAGATATGATCGTAGACTGACTGTGGCAGAGAGAGAGAGAGAGAGAGAGAGACAAAAATGGGAGCGTACCATGTTACAATCTTCATTTTGGGTTAAGCTTAGTCAGTATATGCTTACTTGTTCCCAAAAGAAACATTATATTTGTAGTAAATAAATACAGCCTCCAGAATCTCAAAAGAAATCCAGTCTGGCTGGTGGTAAATCAAAGTCACCGAGGCATTTCATTTCTGAATCTGAAAGACTAATGGTATTTGCTAATGGTCTTGGTCAATGGTTTATGACAAATCTGCTGTGTAAATCAAATCAGTGCCAGATGTCAAAATGGAGCATCATCAGAAGAGAAATAAATGATGCTATTTGGACCCGTGTTTATACATTATGTGATGAATGTTATGAAGAGCAAGCACTCTGCATCTCAGATGCTTTTATATCATATTTAGACAACCTCTGCATCTGGAGAACATTTCGCATATATCTATTTAGTTTTTTTTGGGATCCTGTTTGATAAATATGATTTCACCATTGCTGGAACCTTTCTACTTGACTAAGAGGCGTTGGCAAAGAAGAGAAGTGAATTGATCAAGGAGTTTATAAAAAAAGAGGCATTATTTGAAATAGCAATCACTGGAACAAGAACCATATTGAAACACTTTCCAATTACTCTCTTTGGTTTGACCATTACATAACAGTGGTGACGGTGGAGCTCTCCTTGTGAAGACTGACCAGCGTGGAGCAAATTCTTTTCAGTCCTCTTTACTCGAAACACATTTGAAATGTCATTAGCGATGAAGACATAAAGGTGCTGTAAGCTGTTTTTTTAAAAAAATACCACATATTAAATGTCCCTACCTGGCAGATGATCGTCTTGAGAAATTACAAGACAATCCCAGGCTCAGCAGCAAAAAAGAGAGTCATTAGAGCAGCCTGTGGTTTTTCAGCCGATCAGGAATGGCCCCTTGCTTATGCAGGATTTTGGAAGTAGTATTGTTGAAATAACCAAAGTGCCGGAAATGAGTAAAATGTCTGAAATCACTTTAGGACTCAACTAGTTCTGCTTAAAATAAATCATAATAAACATGTCTTGTATTATTTTTTTTATCCAACCCACAGCGCTTAGGTCCATTAAGGAAAGCAATTTGAAGAGTAGCTGCCATGTATAATGCAAGATTGGGTTTATACAGAAATGCCATGTGTAACTCAAGTTCAAGAACACAGGAAAAAATATGTGAAGTCATTAGAATGTAAGGACATTGAAAATCGAATTGTAGGGAATGAAATGATACATTTTATGCTCCTTTTCAAAACTTGAACAAAGTTTACACAGAAGCATAGTAGTCTGTATTCAATATTGATATGCTTTGGTATGGAATAAAAAGGATTGTGGGGCCATATTGAAGAACTCTAATCCAGCACCACAAAATAGATAAAAGCTTGACAAAAGGTGGTTGTTATATAACTCCAGTTGACTAATGTTTGCAGGTGTAGAAGGCAAAAGGTTTGGCACAAGACGTGCCCTTAGATTTATGCCCGGTAGAACCATTGATATCTTTCACAGTAAATTAAAGCGATACTAGGTCATGTTGCCTGAAGCACTGATGTGGCCAACAGCAGTGGAAAACTAAAAGTGGTCATTATCAATGTCACAGACATCATTATCAAATAGATTCTGGACCAGTTTTTGACATTTTAAGATAGTAGTTCAGTCACGATGAATCAAAACCCTTAATTTTGTGAACGTTATCTGACTTGACCCACTTTTAGGGCTTTCTTTAACCACCCCTCCAGGGTTGATGTGGGTCACGCAGCCAGAGGACACCAAATCACAAGCAGGTGCTTGGACTCTGCAAATACTGTGACATGTCACAAAAACTTCATCTAGAATGCCAAGGCAAAATTAAAAGGCTCTCATTGTTTCTTTTAGCATGTGTTTGTGCACCTGTTTGCCAAGAATTTCCTTATTACCGTCCTTTCACACACCAGAGTTTTTTTCTGAGATAGAAACCCCTGGTATATTCACACAAAATGTCAAGTGAGATGTTATATGCAGTGCAAAAACTTTTCAGCAGTTTATGAACATGGTCATATACATACACATACCTGTATAGAGGAACCTAGGGCCTCATTTATAAAAAGTTCTAAATCTCTGCATTGTAAACGCCCCCTAATTAATGTCATTATTACATAAAAGAGCACCAGTCAACAGCCAAATCGTTGACTTGAGAATGGAGTTTTTATATATCTGAACGTTGACATGGCTTTTTAGCATACGCACACTCTAAGATCAAATATGTATGCTTTTCTTTTAAATGGGGCCCCAGATTTATTCTGAACTTTATTTACCTAGTTGAATGATAGTATATGCACAGATACACTGCAGTTCAAAAGTCATACATAAAAGCCATATGCACACATACACTGCAGGTTTGGTAAGATTTTTTAATTTTTAGTCTCTAATGCTCACCGAGGCTGCCAAAATTGAGTAAAACAGCAATGACATATAATTACAAACTGAAGTAACTATTCTATTTTAATATATATTTAATCAAATATAGAATTAATATTTTAAAGTGTAATCCTGTGATGGCAAAGCTGTTACTCCAGTCTTCAGTGTCACCTTTAGAAATCAAATATCCTATCATCAATATAGAATATTATTATTAATATCTTTTTGGAAAGCCTTGATACATTTTTTTTCAGGGTTGATTAAGTAAGAGACAGTTTAAAAAGAACAGCATTCTTGCTGAGTAAGAGTATTAATTTCTTTAAAAAAAAATTTGAACATTAGTTTATATATATATTGGAATATTGTATGGCAAATACATAAACCAGAATGAGTATTTAGCAATAAGAATGGAAGCAATGAATTTAAGCAGACTTGGAGTGTTAGGCTGTAACCATTTACTGCAAATCTTAATGTACGTAATGTTTTTACAAAACATCATTCAATAAATCTGAATTGGCACAGAAACGGATGATAAGAACCACTGAAGAGATACAAAACGACGAATACATTTGTCTTTATGAAAATAAACACAAAACATACAGTTTAAACCATGTGTCGAATAGCACTTCAAAAATATTTTTAGTTTCAAGCTACATTTGAAGTCTACCAGCATTCTGTCTACAAAACATTATGAATTCATATCAATGCATGTTTATGCCAATAAAAATACAATACAGATCCAATATCCAAAGGCACAAGATACGACTAAAACTATAGGCTTTAAAAAAAGAATATAGAGTATATATATATCAATAAGACATGGTCACAAAAGCGAACACTACGAGGCTCAAGTTAAATAACTACACACTCACATTGATATTACAAATGTACAAATTGACACTTTTTAAGGTAACTGTCATTGATACAGAATTTGGAAAAAAGCATTATGACTACTGAAATGTCACGTTTTCTTTCTGCTCAAACAACTGAACACCAAAGATTGAATATTGTATACAAAATGGTAGTTGCACATATCTGAAACAACATCCAACAAACGAATCAACCCATGCTATATTGATTTTCCCCCACCATATTTCTTTTTGCACGGAAAACATGCAAGTAGCACAAAGAGCAATCTGGGACAGACAGCCAATATTGTCTTATGGATAAATGCGTCACTACAAACTCTCAGACTATGAAGTAATTGAGTTTGAGCTACAGCCGGCGGTCGCAAAAATGGAGAGTGAGATAAGCGGGAGACCGTCTCAAGGGAAATGACATCAGAGAAAGATATTGTGACCTAGTTTTTGTAACACAATGTTATTTCTTTCACTGTTTGTACACTAACAATTCATATGAATGGTTTATCGCAGGGCACATGCTTTAGCCTTTTCCCTCGACTAGCCCCCTTCCTGTATTTCATTATCTTCAGTCATTCAGCTCATTGTCCACTGCAGTATTAAAGGTTTTAATTTTGGACCACGTGAATCATCCAAAACAATATTGCACAACGCTTATTAAAACTTTTTGTTCCCTACAAAATCATATTGGAATGGAGCAGCTTCGAGACTGACTGATTGCCAGGTGCAATATCACACGAAGGAAGCGAAGATACGCGATCGTTACGACTACCGAACAAAACAAATGCTACATATTCCAAAGTCGCAATCAAGTTACATCTTCGATCAAGGCTCATGCCATAGTCACAAGGTGTTCATAAACTTTGTTTGGGAGAATATTAGGCACATACAACTATGGCATCAAGCTTTGGGAGAAAATTCCATAGTATAATTCCAACAGCAATAAAATGGGAAAGGCTATGGAAATATCACCTTCCTTCCACTCTATTAAAACTTGACCCATTTGACAATTCTTCCATATGTCACAATCAAAAGAAGAATGTTAAACCCAAAGAATTCACATACAGCTCTTTAGATCGAATTGGTTCGGAGAGCTGGGCAAGAGGCACAGTTTACAAAATTTAGCAGCATTACACATGCAGCAGAAAAGAGGGCTAGGAAAACAGGGCTACTCTTCACATATACACGCATTCAAAAGAACACACTAAAGCACATTAGATTAGTCAGTCAATGCACAACCACCCATTGTCAGGGTTTCGTGGTTGTTTTGTTTCCGCTCTGAACACACATGGAAGGAGTAACACAGTCTTTCACATTTTTTGGAACGGTCCTCAGAGGATTGAATCTTCCCAGTTTGTAACAGGTTTGTTTACAGTCGGAAGGGGCAGTTTGCGATAGTTAGGGTGCAGACATGAAATGGGAGAAAAAGAAGTCGCATAATAAAAAGAAAAATCAGTCATAGCTGAACATAATGCAAAAAAGGTATACAATTTGATTCTTTTTGACAGACCACCACAAAGCGGTAAAAACAAATTTATATTATGAATTATGAATAAAAATATAATTAAATAAAAAAAATGTGCTTCCATGGAACAAATTCATTTTAGTCACAGATATTAATGGGTTACTAATAAAAAGTCAAATTTTTTATTTCATGTTTTTTTTCTTCCTTTTTTAAATTTAGAACCATGATCACTCTTTCAGATAGATTTGTATGTAAATCCAAATCAAATGTGATTTTACAACAATTTAAAGTAACCTACACAAATTAAAAGGCATTACACCAAGTTTATAAGCTGTTAAAACATACACTCTCAGAACAAAAGTTGTCACTGGGGTGGTACCCTTTCAGAAGGTACTAAAATGTACCATTTAGGTACTAATATATACATTTTAGGTACTAATACTTTTAAGATACTAATATGTGCTCTTTACGGATAAATAAGGTACAAAGGTGTACCTTTTTCAATGGTACCACCCCAATGGCAGCTTTGGTACCTTTTTTTCTGAGAGTATAATAAACCGTCGACAACAGAAGTATTGAATGTGCAACAGGACACTGACTGTTATTATACATGTTTACACTTATGGAACGTTTTCACTCAATTGTAATTGACACGAGTCTCTTCTTCTTTCTTCCACCTCTCTCCTTCTCTCCCTCGTCTTCCTCTGGGTCTTGCAGAGAGGTAACAGCAGCGGTGGACTTCGGGTGGTCCCCTTGTGCGGCCTCCACTCCGTTCCTTGACCTGGGGTTTGGGGTTTGGGAAGGAGGTGCAGAAGTGTGGTTGTCATAGTTCATGGTAGAGGAAACTTGAGAGATAACTGGTGTTTGGACCGAGGAAGAGGAGGAAGAAGCTTCAAAGGTCTGCTCACTCATCTCAAAGTGTCCCAGCCCCTCTTCCTCTTGCATGTGACTCAGGTAGTCTGGGAGGAGGAACTCACTAGGGCAAAAAAGGGAGAGAAGGGCCAATGTTCAGAAAGTCATAAACTAACTCAACTTAAGGTAAAACCGACAAGTTTAATGATCTTTACAACCGTCTTTTAGAATCGTAGTACCTTCATTGGTTTCTAAGCACTATAAGCTCAAACTTTTTCATGAAAAATACTTACTTAATGGGACTAAAACACAAAAGTAGGTTGAAATAAAAGTTATTGCTTTCAGTCTCCTCTGTGAAGCCACAATCTGAGGATGTCAAACCACTCAGACGCAAGGTCAAAACAAAGTTATTTGTCAAAAAAAGAAGTTTTTATGATTCATCCAAGATTGTGTTTCAAGCTTGGTATATGAGTCTAAGATTCTTTAGATTTTTTTATTTTTTTTATTACGGACAGCCAGTCCAAGCATGTTCAAGTCTAACAATACATTTTGGCAAAATGTCCTCTGGCAAAACACTGCAGCTATCTAAACGAAAGTCAAAATTCAAAACTAGATTGAGGATTGTGGCTTGGCAGAAAAAGTGATATAGCAAGCAATCACAGTTCAAACACTGATGGTTTAATCCATGAATTGGACTTAGATACTAATGACATCATTTCCTATTTTTTTCACAGCAAGTCGTTGCACTCTTGCACAAAGCAAAACTTTGACAGGTATTAATTCTTTATTACAAACAATAATTTAAAATATATTTTAAAATTGTGAATTTTTGCACCTCTTAAAATTTTACTTAGAAATTAACTCCTGAAAATGTACCTGAAAGTAAAGCACTTTGAAAACTATGGCCGTAATGCTGGCTGTTTCTTGCAATCACAACACATAAAACTTTATCGGGATACACTACACGACTACTCCCTCTCTTAATAAGCACATGCCAGAGTCAAACTATTGCCTCAGCACTGTAACTTGCATAGACACTGTTTATTTGTGCCTGACAAAGATGAATAGAACACAGATCCTAAGAGAGAGGGCTTAAACCAAATAAACGGTTGGATGAAGTAAGGGAGTCTATGTGTAGAAGGAACTCAATGCATAAAAGCACCTGACTCCCTTCCCTCTGCTTTAATGAAGGGCTACCGTGCTGAAGGTTACCTCAGAAGAGTCTCCTCTGAAATACAGACAATGATTCCACTGAGCTTTTTTGAGAACTTCATTTTAAAAACCTATTCAGCAGTAATTAGCTGACGTAGGATTGATTTCCCTGCTCGCTCCAAATGTTTACATCTCAGTGCCTCTTTTCCTAATACACAGTCCAACTCTCGCTACTTCCAAAATGGAATCAAAGCCATGATTATTCCATTTAGAAAATACTTGTTTTCAAATGAAAGTCGCTTAGTTGGTTTTCTCTGGAGAACACATCTAGGAGGATACACGTGCCAGTTTAAGAATAGAATAAAAGGAAATCTGAAGGGTGTGTATGCCCATGTGTTAAAGCTAGTCAGAAACAAATAAACATTGTACTTTTCATAATACTAATCGAGACAGTCAATGGAGGAGATTTCAGTGATTTCCTGAAAGCTCTATTCATCAAGTAAGTTCTGCCAAATGCAGTACAATGCAACTGGGTGTTACCCTGAATTGCGTTAAACCTGTTAAAACTAAGCAGGAAAGACATTTCATCTGATGGATGCATTTTGTCAATCACATCTCAACGAGAAAAACCTATCACCTACAACTCTCTTTGAAAATACACAATGTTTTATTAGGAATACTCTACAAACAGGTTCAATCGGTTGACATTAGTTTATGCATTAGGTATCATGAACTAACAATCATTACAGAACTGATTAATCTAGGTTAATGTTAATTTATAAATTATTTATAATAATTATAAACTACTGTTCATTGGTAATTATTGTATGTTCATAATACATGAATTGCTTTATATTAATTGAAATGTTAAAAATGTACACACTACTGTTCAAAAGTTTGCAGTCAGTAAGATTTTGCCAAAGAATTAATATGTGTATGCAGCAAGCATGCATAAAAGTGACATGAAAGACTTTGAAGTTGTTAAAATGTCTTATGACTAATAAATTTAACGTTCTATTCATCAAAGAATACTGGGAAAAAAATGCATCACGGTTTCCACAAAAATATTAAGCAGCACAACTTTTTTTTCAATTTTGACAATAAGAAATGTTACCTGAGCACCAAATCAGAATAAAAATGATTTCTGAAGGATCATATGACACTGAAGACTGAAGTAATGGCTGCTGAAAATTCAGCTTCGCCATCACAGAAATAGATTCATTTTCAAATACGTTAAAATAGAAAACAGTTCTTTTAAATTGTAATAATGTTTCACAATATTACTATTTTACTCTGTTTTTGATCAAATTAATTTAGACTTGGTGAGCATTATTTATTTGTAAGTTAAACATTAATCAGTATTAACAGTGCTGTAAAAGTACTGTTCATTGTTAGGTCATGACACCTAATGTGTTAACTATTGTTAACGAATTTAACCTTATTGTGAAGTGTTACAATTTTACCTAATACATATTCTCTTCTATACAGTTAAATAATTTCTACCCCCAATTCAAAAAACGCATCTGCTACCTCAACATGGGATGAATGGCCGACTGTACAAAACTAAATTTGTTCTATATTTTCTTAGAATGTTCAGCTCTTCCTCACCTGGTCTGGAAGTAGTTTGCTAGTTCTGACGCCTCATGGTTGAGACTCCTCAGGTGTACGATTAAATTGCCGGAGTTGGTAAACATGGCGCCGCACGTTTTGCACTCGTAAATCCGAGGCTTGCGGATGATGTGGCGAGACACCCTCATGTGATGCTTATATTCACCGAAGGAAGTGAAAGTGGCACTACAGATCTGGCACCGGAAACAGCGTTTACCTTCGTGCTTCAGCCGGTGCATCTTCAGAGAGTAAGCCCGCGTAAACTTTTTCCCGCAGCGGTCACACTGGAATGGCTTAATACCTATAGAAAGATGTAAAAAAATGATAGTCTCCTATATCAGAAAACAGGACATAATTATCAAATACTGAAGCTGAATGAGACTGAAAGGAACGTAACAAGAATGTGTCTTTGTTTTAGTAGGCTGTGTGCTAACTGAGCTACACCTGCTGCTGAGAAATGACAAAATAACCAAACACATCATTCTGCTCATGCAAATAATGTTTATTGTGAAGGTTCAATCTAGCAATGTATGTCAAGTTAGGTATGTTGTTCATTTAACCCACATCTAAACCAATTGCATACAATCGCTTTCACCAGTCCATAACTAATCGCTGTAATGAGGAGTTCTGTTTGGACATTCAACAGCAAACAAAACGCCATCTCTGTATAAACTAACTAAGAGATTAGGGTGAATCATGTTGTCTTCTTCTCCAAACAAGACGTTTATGTAATACAGGGCCCGATATTAAGCTTTTCCATGTTCTAGTGTGAAAGCTTAAGTCAGCTATCCTAAAACATTTCAACTCACCAATAAAGTTTTAGTAGCTGAAGTATTAGCAAAATGCTCATAGACAGAAGTTATCCACAAAGGACTGCAAACACTATATTGTAGTCACTATAATCTTATTAGGTCACGTAGTGTTTTTACTCTTCAGTAGGGCTGGGCGATATGGCCAAAACTATTCTTTCATACGACATCAATATTTATCACGATATTCATTCACCATTAATTGAAACATAGATTAAAAAATACCTTGGTTGTATGTATGATACTGATGATCTACGATGGCAGATGATAAAATCTGTGATATCAGTGGCATGCACCGATTTGCTGTTGTTTATTTCTGCAGTGTGACAGACTGTTAGATTAATCCATAGGTTTAAAATGTCCTGAGCTTATCATTATAAAAATCTATTTTATTGCAGACTCAATATGATATTGTTTATTGCCCAGACCTAAGAGTCCCTTTTAAAAAAGCAAAATGTAAAAAAGTTCTCTTTCTTTTCACATGCAATGCCCCTGTCAATGTCGAGTCCAGTAATAGCAGAGGTTCTCTCACCAGAGTGGATGAGCATGTGCTGCTTGAGATTCTGTATTCGAGTGAAGCGGACGCCACATGTAGGGCACTGGAAGGGCCGTTCAGGACTGTTGAGTCCTGGGCGAGTGGAAGGGCTAATGTACAGGTGGTATGGGTACTGGACATTCTCCAGCCTGAAGAAAGAGTGACAGGATAAGAGACTAAATTAGATGAGCCAACTGCACACAGAGTCTTAGTAGTCATTAAAGGGATAGTTTACTCAAAAATGAAAATTAATTAATCAATTACTCACCCTTGTGTTATTCTAATGCGTATGCCCTTCTTTCTTTTTCAGACCACAAAAGGAGATTTAAAAAAAAAAAAAAAAAGTCCTGTGCATGCTTTTCCATCTAATGCCAGTATATGGTGATCAACATCAAGCTTTTAAAAAAGACACAAAAGTATCACAGAATGGTCACGAGACATGTGCCGAATATTCCAAGTGTTCTGTGGGTATACAATACGGTTTGGTTAGAAACAAACTTAAGTTTAAAGGGGTCATATGATGTTGCTTAAAATAACATTATTTTGTGTATTTGGTGTAATGAAATGTGTTTATGCGGTTTAAGGCAAAAAAACCACATAATTACGGATTATAATGACTTTTACTGTCTTTTTACGCGTTGCTTTGCAACATAAAACCATGTCTGCATTTGTGATCAGAGAAATGACAAACAACAAGCGCTACTCTACACTGCTCAAAACTCGCGTTTGAATCATCAGTGGCAAATTCTTTAAATATGAAAACGTACTTACAGTCTGTGAGTCAGAACAGCCGGCATTGTAGTCTACTCTCCCAGGATCAGGAAACAGTCCTCCATAAAATGCGCTGCACACATCTGAATATTTGGGTTGAACTGTTCTGGAACGGTGTTGTAAATACAACTTAACCACTGATTTCTAGTCATGTCCTCTTTTGGAAGGCCAAACAAAGTAGTTTCGTTTTCGCAACGAAACACGGCGTCTTCACAACATGGCGGCGCCGGTGGCAGCAACAATAAAGTTACGCCTTCTTTCTTTGCATGAACATTTGGGCGGTGTTATGCAAATCTTCCCACACAGTGACGTAGACATGTGGGGGCGTGTTAGAACGAGCCATTTTAGGTAGGTTAGTCTTTGCAAATTTAGGGATCTTATCTATTCACGAACAGCTTGTAACACTCCAAAGAGAAAGGAAAACTTGAAATCGCATCATATGACCCCTTTAACATTATGTAACAAATAAAAAATGGGACACGGAAAAACAACGTCTAGAAACCCCCTCAAAAAGTATGTGTAGTTGAATAACTTTAAAAACCGAGTTGAATAACTTGTTGTTGCGAGTTATCACAGACGCAAAGTCAGGATATTTCTTAAATAATGTTTAATTTCAGTCTGTTTCTTACCAAACCCTATCATATACCCGCAGAAAACATGGTATATACATCACGTGTCGCATGTGACCACTCTGTGATACTTTCTTTTTTAAAAGCTTGATGTTGATTGCCATATACTTTCATTACATGGAAAAGCACAAATAGGACTTTTTTTTTTTTTTAAATGATTCTTTTTGTGGTCCAAAAAAGAAAGAAGGGCAGAGTTTTTGAAGACAGTCCTATAGACAACAGTATTGCTCTCATGACTGCTCGGCAGACTTCCTTGTTTAGTGTGTTACAACATTTAGAGGAAAACCATGATGTCACGACTGGGATGAAACTTGCAGTACTTTTTTATTGTAGTACTTTTTTATTAGTATTGTTTTATTGTAACCCCTTATATGTGTAAATATATAGGATATTTAGATTTTCTATTTCATGACCACTTTAAATGAATAAATGTAAATTTGGGTGGGAATGTGTCACACTAGTCTTCAAATAGCCTATTGAGTATTTTACTTGTATTCATGCTACCACTACTATTTCCTTTGTCTACAGATCCACAGAGATCAGCCCACAAAGGTTTAAGGCTAACATATAAGACATTTAGTCAGGTATATCAAGTTGTCATATAAAAGCAGACTTCACTACTAAGAAGGAAAGCAGTGTCTTTTTTATCCCATTTGTTTTGCATCATACCATTTCCCTATTCTTCCAGTATTCCAAAAGGCAAATTCAGGTCCAAGAAGTTTCCAGAAAGTCTGCCAACTAGCTTCTCTGGCCTCTTGGCAAGAAATCCCCATCTGAATAGCCACTACAATATCACAGAAGCCTCTTCTGCTTAATAAGTAAGTATACATGAGGAAAGACGATGATGAGAAGACTAAAATATTATGTCCCTCCTCAGAGGGTCCCTTTAGTTCAATCATAAAATTGAGACGTCGTAAAAGGATACTCTGTAAAAACAACACAGACACCAAAGGGGTCTTACCTCTCATCCTCCTCCATGTGACCAGTAGTGTTTGGAGTGCCCTGCATGGATTGGAGACCCTCCGTCACCCCCTCATCCAGGGAGCCTGAAGAGAGAGCAGAAGGCCGTTTCTGAACCTCTGTTCCAGTAAAATCTTAATATTTTGTCATCTACTTTTATTTTAAACGGATACAGCCTCAGACAAATGTTCTCATAAGTGCATGAAACAATCAGAGAGTAACAGTGTGATAAATGAGGTAAATATGACATTTAAAAGTTAAGTAAACATAAGGTTGATCCAGTGAAATGTTAACAGCAATTATGACTTTGATAATCTACTGACTCACTAAACACGTGGGTCAATGACATGAATGACATGACAATGAAAGTGCTTACAATAAAGAAATGTCACATGTGTTCTAAACTTGATTTCTAAAACATTTCTTATAAATGTACTCTTTGTATTCATGTTGATTTCTTATGGTTTGGAAGAACTTTCAGGAAGGTTTCAATTTAATGACTTAAATGTCATGTGCAACTATCAAGAATTTTTTTTTTTCATATGAATGAAAACACATCATAATTGCAAAAAGTGTTGTGAAATATACACTGCTATTGAAATTTTTGGGGCTAGTAAGAGTGTTTTTAAAAGACGACTCTTGCTCACCAAGGCAGCATTCATATGACCAAAAATACAGTAAAACTAATATGGTGAAATAATACAATATTTGTTTTCTATTATATCATATTTGATGGCAAAGCTTATCACAAATATTATTAACGTTATTAAAATAATAACAATTATTATTAATTCACAGTCATTGCTATTTTTCAGGATTATTAGATGAATAGAAAGTTAAAAAGAACATCATTTATTTTTGTAACAGTATTTTGTAACATTATAAATGTCATTACTGTCACTTTGATCAATTTAATGCATTCTTGCTAAATACAAGTATTAATTTCTTTTTAAAAAATCTTTTATTTTTTTACAAACATCATGAATTATTAATTAATACATTTCATTACTTTTTCGAGTGTCACACCACATGAACCAAAATATCGAAATAAATTTAGGGTATCACTATTAGGTAAAGAGTAAAGAGTCTTACCAATGGATGAGGACTGAGGGCTGATGAGTAGATCTTCTTGGGTGTGTTCATTGCCAGGAACCGTCTGCTGGTCACTCAGAGAACTGTGTGGAGCACTGACTGGTTGAGAAGCTTCTTCATGCACTTCTTCATCACTCAGCCTTTCCTCCTTCACCTGCACATCTTCTTCTTCCTCCTCCTCCACCCCTGCTGCGCCCCCTACGCCCAGGCCATGTGGGCCCTCGCAGGCCAAATACTCCACCAATGCCCGTCCACTAGAGTCCTGCCCCGGTGCTCCAGATGGTTCCAGGAGGCCTTCAGGTAGTTTTGACTTTTCTGCCGCAAACCGCCGGTCCACACCAAAGGGGTATGTCCAGGAGAAGGCCAGAGATGGTTCCAGAGCCTGCGCTGAACTCTCTGGGAAGGAGGAAGAGGAGGGAGAGGGGTTGGGGACTTGCGGAGAGGTTGAGGATGCTGGTTGCGGGCTCGCAAAGCCTTTGCGCCTGCGTCTAGACTCGCGGCACACAGGAATGGGCCGCTCCGGTACGCTGCATTCGGATGAGACCGGAGACGGCGAGAGGGCATCTACAGGGGCGAGGGTGCAGCTCGCATGGCCTTCAGGGGTCTCTTGGGGTCTGTGTAAAACTGGAGGCTGGGTGCTACCAGGACCTCCTGCTGCTGAGGATGCAGAGTTCCACAGAATACTGGACTTCATGAACTCAGAGCAAGTGTTGGCCACCGCAAACATCTGCATGTAGCTAGCAGCTGCCAGTACGTCGATGATATTCTCCGTACTAATGGACAGGGTGGACGTGTACGCATATTCCAGAAGAGGAGCGAAACCTGCGACCGTCACGTGTTGGAGATCCAGCACATGTTTGTTATCTTCACCTACTATTACAGTGTCTTCTTCAGCCGGCTTCCCAGACAGCTTCGCTCGAAGGAAGTCACTACAGCAGGCTAGCACTACCTTGTGGGCCGAGAACATTTGGCCTTGTACGCGGATGGTGACGTCACAAAAGTGGCCCTCACTGCGTAGGGTGTTGAGCTTATCTAAAAGCTCTTGGCTGTGGTTGGGGGAGTTGTGAGTGAAGGTTTTCACACCCATCCTTCACAGCAGGAAGAGGAGTCTGGACTGCCTGGAAAGAATAAGATACTTTAGTGCAACAAAATGGCTAATAAAAGCAAGTTATGTTTACATGGTTGGATACCATTGAGCTACAACAGCTTTTTGTTCTGTTGTTGTTCTAAACATGACACAATCTGTAACTGAATATTTGAAGTAGGGATGTAAGTTTGCAGGAATATTCATAATCATTCAAATTAAAGGGATAGTTCACGCAAAAATTTTAATTCTGTCAACATTAACTCGACATAATTTCATAAAGTGTCAAACCTGTATGACTTTCTTTCTTCCATGCAGGTTTGGTACAACATGAGGGTGAGTAAATGATGACAGAATTTTTATTTTTGGGTGAACTATCCCTTTAACAATCGATTAATTGTTAAACATTAGTATTGCAAAAACATGAGAACTCCAAATATCTTGCACACAGCCTACTGTAAATTTTTTATTAAATATTATGTGTGTAATAATAAAAAAGTACCTGCAAAAAATGACTTTTTCAAATTGTACATTTTTTATGTTTTCCTCCCAAGTAATAGTTCATCCATCTCACTTATGTCACTGGGAAGGAAAATTTCTCCTCACTGCTGATCTAGCAAAGCTACTTATACAGACAGAAGACACGCGGCTTTACACCTTCAGCACTTTTCAGTTCCAGTGGTCCTTATGACACAAAGCACAAGCGCATACTTAGAATGATTCAGAGCTGAGGAATCTTGATTTTGTCACATTTCCAAGCCCAAATAAACTCCCTCAAATAACATCTGCCGAAAACTGATATTGCATTGCTTGGATCCAGCTGACAGCTAACAGAGGGATGGCAGATATGTCTAAACTATATGGATATCCAAATGAGTCCGGCTGGGTTTAGAGAGAAAAAGATCATCTCTGGTCCTTGACTCACGCTGGTAAATGTTTGCAACTGCAGTGGAAATGAAGTAAGCAAGAAGTAAGTAAAAAAAAAATCATTGAATTCTTAGAAAGATAATACTTTCAATTCTTAGAACGGCAAGATGCATTCCACAGTGACAGAGACTTTACAACAATTTAGGGACAAATGAACGCGTAGAGCTATAAAATAGTCATATATCCTTTTGCCACTGCACATTTTTTGTGAAAATGTTTATAAAATGCATCGTTTAAGGACATTAGAGTTAACCAAGTAACTTATTAACAGTAAATAAATTAAATTAGTTTGTTTTAAAGGTTTATAGCCCACACCAACATTATTCTAAAAAATTAGCAAAAAAGTACTGTGAACAAAATTATAGAAGCCCATTTCTGCCACAAAAAAGCAAAATTGACATAAAAGGCAAAATTACGACATCATTATGACAAAAATATCAGATTCAAAATATCAACTATCAACATGTCATAACTATGACTTATGTCTTAATTATAAATTAGTATGTCATCATTTTGACTTTTTATGTCAGAATTATGATTTACAAAAGTTTTTTTTTTACGTGATGAAAATGGGCTTACATAGAAAATATACATTACAACCCGGATATTTAAATAAGTATAAATCAACTACTAACTATTATATTTTAGGAAGGATGAAAATTTGACAATTTTTCATCATATCATCATCATTATTAGAAGAAAGCGGTTTGGAAAAACACAAAGGTGAATAAGATTTTTTTTAATTTTCTTAAGTTAACTATTCCTTTAAAAGGCTTCCAAAACAGGTTCAAAATATATAACGATTTAAGATTTATCCTGAATTACCCACTTAAAATATTTTAGAAAGGGACGTTTAGGGGGAACGTATCATAAATGCCATACCAATATCAAAAAATATTAAATAAAATAAAAACTTAATTACAGACATCACCCATTCATTAATAGTTACGGGAAGGGACAATGGCATCTTATTGATGGCTGTCAAATTCTCTCTTAGAGAAAGTTAGAGGGGCGTGGCTTTACACACGAGTTGCTTTTGTTTATGTATCAAATAGCAAACATTTATTCCCATGTAGTAGCCGTAACAGTATAATTCTCACTTGTTTATATCCAACTCCCGAATCGAAGCTTTAGATGGATGCATCTGATGCACACTTGAATTTCTGAATCACCAAAAACTGCGTATTTTGACAGGTTGGATGTGGCCTGCTATTGTGCGATGTGTAAACTAGAGAGATAGGTTACGATTAATATATGAAAGCCCAATGCGCATTAACAATGTGACATTATCAGAAACTCGTGCATAAAATATACTCAAGAAAATGAAGATGCATTACGGTTTTCAGAGTCCGAAAACAACGTCCAGCTAACCTGCTGCATTCATTGGCTAGCTAGCTAATCTCTGACGACGGCTAAAACAGTGTCGTCAGTGTCAACAGTGTACGAAACATTACTTGCGTTGGATGTATATCTGTGCAGCTCACCGGTAACAAAGAATGGACGAATCCGTTGAAATGTAAGACAACTATAAGCGCATTAATGTGATCCAGCAGCGAGCTAACTAGCCGCTAGCATTCTGACACTTGCACAGAAGTACTGTCGCTTCTTGACAGCATCGTCACATCCCGATAAATCACGAAGTCGAGTGCCTCCGTTTGTATTAGCAAAATCATAAAAAATAAGTCTGTTCAAAATTTCATTATGTATAAATATTGTAACGTAACTAATTACTTTCAAAAGACAGTAACTAGTAATATATAATGTATTGCATTTTGGAAGTAACTTGCCCAACTCTGTTTATGAATTCATTTGTACACTTAAGCTAACAATGTAGCTATTGGTTAACAATGTGTTGACATGGAGGCCTTACAAACGAATCAAGAAGAATTTTATTATTGTAGACACATTTAATTGATTCAAATTCTTACATCAATCATGTATAAGACAGACAGCAGCATCAAGAAAAAAAAAACATTAGGTGTTGAAGGTAGAAAAATAAATAGCTTGTAAAAGGAAGCTATAACAATAGCATTGTGCAGACCTTCATTGAAGGGATAGAATGCTTTAGTTTCAAATATGCACCATTTCAAAACTTGCATACTTTTGACTCAAATGGAATGCAAATCTTTTCTCTCATATTAATTTTTTACAGGTTTTGTTCAATTACATTACAGGCTAAGAAGATTTGCAAGTATCAAATTAAATGTAATTTTGCCATATGTGAAACGGCTCTTGTAACAAATATCAGTGATCGTACGGCTAAAGGGAAAATTTCAGAAATATCAGCCATGTCTGCTCAGAACTGCTGCGTTACAACTGTTTGCCTATAGTTGTCCTATTAAATAACATACTATTTATTAACAACATTCAGATTAGTTTTTCTCTTCTTTCTTATAATGGGTGTCTGGGTGATAGATTTTTAAATGCATTTATACAGTGTCAACTAAAGCTTGGAAGAGTAAGGACAAATTAACAGAATATAGATTGAAAACATTCATGCAATCTCAATGTGTCTTTCACAGGAAATGTATTTTCTCTTTTTGTGTCTTAGCAATCATTGCAATCATCTTGAGGGCACATGTGTGTCCAATAATATACAGTAATTATCCACTTCTAAATGAACATTTAGCAATAAATTACTTTCTCCTGTAAACTCACATATGCCAGTATCGGTTATATTAAATGATCCCTTTGAAGTAATGTGCACCAGTCGATGCCAATAGAGAAATTAATTAATTAAAGGCACACTTTGTAGTCTTAGTTGCTCTCAAACTGGGATAGCTTGTTGCCTCATGTACAGAAAGACCAACAGTGTGTGAGAAAAGGCAATTCCACTTTGATTCTTCATTACAAACTAAAATCATTAATCCAAATCAACAGTCATAGCCAGGCAACATTTTAAAGGTAAAGTTAGCATATTTGTATCTATTCCAACAGCTCTTATCTGTGTATGTTGTTCACATACAGCTATTGTGAGACTAGTAAAGGACTGTACTTCCAAATACTGTTTCCTCCAGTGTTGCAATATGAAAAATCTGAAAGCCTTTGAGGGTGACACCAGTATTAAAAGGAGTAGATATTAATACGAAACAGACTCAATGCTACAAAACATAAGCTGGCAATTAAAATAAATGTGTGAAATCAATTAGTCTAGCATGTATAAAGATACTAAAATGCAGTTCGCTGTGGACAGTTCTAGAAAGGTGGATGATCTGACTTGAATCATTTATGTGACCATCTTTAGGTACCTTAATTTGGACTAATTTCAGCAGGTTTGTGCAAATGTTTTCCAACGGACTCCTCTCTAAACAACTGTGAACATTATGAAGCTTGTATTGACTGAGGTAGATCTCCGTGGGAGGTTACCTTTGTGGTTAAAAGACAGAGAATTAGACTAAACCATGATATAGATAATAACTCATATCAAATGTCCTGGTTATGCTTGACAAGTGATCTCCAATCTAATGCTCTATCCCCAAGAGCTTCTTAGCTTGTTTCTAAAGCTTTTTCTCAGTCACTACGGATGCCACCACCTCCTCATTCTCTACTACTGCACACAATGTCAGCTTTAGCAGTCCTGATAAAAACATTCCGCTACAACTACCTCTGGCCTCTTGTCTGGGTTGCACTTCTCATGCTCTAGAATCTTGCCCGTGTAGTCCATGCAGACTACAGTGCGGTGGCGCTGTCCGACTCCACAAGTCCGTGAGCACGCTGACCACGGCCCCATTTGCCACATGGGACAGGGCAGATCCCCACAGGGCCGGATGTCTGCCGGTCTCAGGTCGGCATCGCAGAGGTAAGACAAGGATCCCTCCCCATCTCTACACTCCACGCTTCTCCTGGACCATCCAGCACCACAGCTCTTGGAGCACTCAGACCACTCACCCAGGACCCAGTCAGCTCCCCCAAAGGGCAAGATGACATGTGGCGAAATCCTGCTCTCTGTGCCAGGCTTGCTAAAAGGCACATCCCTCGGCAAAAAGAAAGTATACTTGATTCTAGGGGGTGAGGTGTCCCCAGCGGTGGACAGCAGCTGGATTGTGATGGGCTCCCGAAGTCTGTGAAAGCTGAGGAGGCGCTCCAAGGTGGTGGAAGAGCCGCTGTAGCGAAGCATGGCGCCAGGCACTGGGATGTCCTGCTCTGCCATAGACACTGAGAAATTCCCATTCAGGATGTAGGTTCCGTCTCCTGCCTTTACCGCCAAGTAGTTACCGTCGTGTGCGATGCCTCGATGGCTGCGCTGTTTTATGTCAATATTAGTCGCCCCAGCAGGGATGGTAACAATATCAGTGTAGCCAATACTGTGGAGATATTATAGGCAAACAATGTATCATATGAATATCGGTACAATATTGGTTATCGGGTGACATTACACTCTTAAAATGAAAGGTTCTTTATTAGCATCTCTGGTTCCATGAAATATCTTTAACATCCATGGAATCTTTCCATTGCAGAATTTTCCATTGTTCTTTACTCTGAAGGTGTGGTACACCTTCTAATTGAATAGGATACTATTCCAATAGTAATCTGTTCTATCACAAGTTTTATGTGAGGGCGAAAAACTTTCCCATGCAGGTTTTGCTCATTTTCAAGTTGGTCACATGAATTTGTCGCATTGACCAATAAAAACTTGCTTGTTTTGAAAGTGACTTGTGTGTGAAGGGTGCTTCATACATTTCTGTGTTAGTGATAATAGAGGGTATATGCATTGATGTCACTTTCGTGACAGAACATGCCCACTCAGCCAGACTGTGAAAACGGGAGTAAAAAAAATATTAACTGATTAAATTAAAGGCAGTTGGACTCAGAGAACCAGTGTCCATGTACATACTGTAGCATACTTGATCTGTTAGACAACACTATAAATGCAATATAGCTAGATCCAAATATGGATGATCATTGTTATGTATTGTCATATCACCCAGCCCTAAAACTTGTTAAAGGCAGAAATGACATTATGTCAAAAGTGACGAGAACCCAAATGAATATTTTGGTTGTTTCAATATATTCTGTAGAAACTACATTTTGTTTTCACTGCATTCAAGCTGAACACTAATGCTGCCACTCAGCGGGCATAACCCTCTATAGACAATGGACTTTTTTTGTTTGCAAAATTTCGTTGCAATTTTACTACTGTGACCACACCTTAAGACAAAAAACTTTCTTTTAAGAACTGTTCACAGAACAATGGTTCTTCTATGGTATCATTGTGAAAACCCCCTTCTGGAGCTCGGAATTTTTTAATTTATCAATATTATATTGGATACTTCATTTGTACATGATCATTTACCCTTTTTTACATTTAGACTACCTTAGCTCACTTAAAGACAATCTATAAAAAACAGAATAATTTAATAACACTGTTCCACTGGTAATCTCCATTGAATATCCATTTTTCATACTGTACATTATAATATTGTTATGGATATATTCAGTTATATCAGTAGCTCACACCTTTGTTCCATCATTTTAAATGGCATTAGTAATGCTTACATATACAATCTATACTTACGTAGCTTTGTTTAATGAGCTGCTTATTTTCCTACAGTTCGTACCGTCACCTCCGCAGATACCGCACTTATCCAGCTTTTCATTGGAGCCTATCACCTGGTCACAACCAGCTTTGATACACTGGCCCTGAACACAGATAGATGTGGTGTCTGGCCCACAGGTGGTGCCATCCACGACCTGCACAGCACATATGAAACATCAGCATTAGAATAGACAGAAAACCATAAACAAAACACTTTTATTGCAGTGGCAGCCTAAGTGCTCCAGTGTATTCTGTTCTAACATAATGGCTATTCCACATAAAGCGGAATAGCAAAAACTCTGGGCGGATGACGCAAAACCAAGTACATTTCAACTGTATCTGAAATATCAGTTACAGAGGTGCACTCAAGAGCTTAAGCAAGTAGCTGGACTGTAGGGTTAGGGTGCTCAGGTTTCACATTTTACAACAGGGAAAATATTTCATGCATGAGAGTTTAGTGGGAGTGTAAAGATATCAATGGGCCTGTGGCAAGAGGAAAGTCTAAGAAAGAGATCATCTGACGTCTTAGTAAAGCTTTAGAGCAGGCACATACACAGAAGAGACTAAAATTTCTTTCACATGTTGTCATTATTGCTGATCAGATTAGAAAACGTTTTCAGCGGATGTGCACCTTAGCTTCAAAAACTTTGAATTCATTGCTCCCTTTGGCTCGGCAGACGAGTTTGCAGCGGTCTCGTGGAGAGACACCGGAATATTTGGGGATCCACTGCTTCATGTTTCCTTGAATGTCCAAATAACGGTCAGTGTTATACTTTTCACACTGCTCCTCTCTGAAGCTTTTTCCTGTGGATTAAAAAATGGTCACTGGTGCACCACTAAGAATAATGTGATTATAACAAATGCATAGTCTTTCGATCTCTTGACCTCATTCACTCCCCTCACTCATTCTCTAGCCCTCAATAATGTGACCTCTGCCACCCAGTGTGTGTATGGAGGTTTATTTATAAAATGTTACCATGGTCCTCTGGGCATGTCTGAGTATTGCAGGACTGGTATTTGACCCTCTGTCCCACACAGTACGAGCCCCCGTTCTGTGGCACTGGAGCAGTGCACTCGCGGTGAGAAAACTCCACACCCCCACCACATGTCCGTGAACCCGGCCCCCAAGGGCCCCACTCTCCCCAGCCACCATTGACTGGCACCTAGAACACAAATAGAGGCAGTTAGATATACATTTCACTGTAATATATAGCACCTTGTATAAAAAAATAAAGTAACATTACTAAATATTACTACAATTTAGAATAACTGTTATATTTCAATACACTTGAAAATGTCATTTATTCCTTTGATGGTAAAGCAGAATTTATTAGCAGCCATTAATCCAGTCTTTAGTGTGACATGATCTTCAGAAATCATTCCAATATGCTGATTTGCCGATCAAGAAACATTTCTTATTATTATCATTGTTGAAAACAGCTTATATTTTTGTGGAAACTGTGTGGAAAGATTCAAAAGAATAGCATTTATTTGAAATAGAAATCTTTTTTAACATTATAAATGTCTTTACTGTCACTTTTGCTATGCAAAGTGCTCCTAAGCATCACTTCCAGTAAGCGTAGTGCTGACGGAATGTGAGCATACCACACTGCATTTCTGTCAGGGTTTTTTATGAGTTGGCTGAGGGATGCTTTCTAACAGCCAGGCCGTCTGGGATCACAAGCTTGGTTTTTTTTTCAACACACTACACCAAATATAATCACACTTTTTAAGAGGCTTTGCTGAATACATTGCAACTGCATCTTTAATGGAAGGCTCAAAAATAATTGAGCTTTTTAAAGGTTCCCTCTATATAAACTCATTCTCTCTCTCTCTCTCTCTCTCTCTCTCTCTCTCTGGCATTTAGAAGCTGAATTTAAAGTAGATTGATTATTTTAAGCTGCTCAGCTGGTTGGAATCCAAGAGGAGGAATGAGTTTTTTTCTGAAGGATAAAAAAAAGAACAGTCTGGCTCTAAACACTCTAAGACTTCTTCAAACATGTAAACACTATGGTGAATCTTGGTCATCTTTAATGTCAAAGGAAGGGAAATACGTAAAAGTTGTGAATAATCTGAGAGAGACAGAAGAGATCATTGAGACAGTATGCATAAATGTTTACAAATTTTAAAAGGAAGAGTAGGGTGATGCACAAGAGGCCATACGCAAGCGTCACCTGCAGTGTCAGATATTTGTTAATAGTGGCGCCTGTAAATCTGTACATGGGTGTTTTAGATGCATACGTGCTGACAGGTAAAAGTGTGATAAAACCGGATGACGCACATACACACATCCTCCTGGGCATGCATACCTTCTCTTCTCCCGCCTCCTCCAGTGCACTCGACATGCATGAACCCTCACGACATCTCCTGTCCTCCCCGCATGGAGTACCGTCAGCCCAGGGAAGGCTTCCATTCCTGGTCGTGCACTGTATCTTTCCTTCCTCTCGACACCACAGCTGTGCACACGCCTGATCTTCAGGGGCATTGGGACAGTGGGTATATTCGTCCCCGAAAGCTTGCTGGCACTGCCGGTCCAGACCAAACATACGGCCGGGGAGCTCGGTAGGTAAAGGGATGCTCTTCTCAGGTGGATCCAGCAAACAGTCACCTGAAGAATGCACATGCAGGGTTTTATTTAGCTTATTTGCTTCAAATTCAACTTGAAGATTGTCTTCCTGTAGCTTAAACAGTGCAACCCCTAGTTCACGGGTTTGATTCCCAGGGAAAGCAGTTACTGAAAAAATGTGTACCTTTATTACAAGATAAGTTGCTTTGGATAAAAGCTTCTCCCAAATTCATGAATATAAACGTAAATGATATTATGCTTATAAGGTGGTTTGCAGTGTTTTCCTTAAGCCTGTTGCCATTGACCGAGTGTTTACTTCAGCTTAAACAATCTCTTACATACAGCAAGTCTAAAACAGGTGTGCACGTTAGCTTGAGGAGACTATTTTCATTGCTGAGAGATCTCACTGTACCTCCTCTCATCCCAATGTGCGTAAGACATAATAGTCTCCCATCTGGAGATATCCATTATGTAACCTATTATTGTGCAGCCTCAGTTAGCTCGCTCTAAAACAAAAAAAATTGAATCTGTAACAAAAGAAAGTATCATTTAACTGTAAGAAATGTTCTTCCTAAACATAGTTTTATCCATATGGATAAAGATATGGAGACAGTATAATGCCTTGAAACAATTACGCAGACTTCTTGACTCCCTTTGTGTTTTTCTGAGATTGACACTGTGAAATCTAATTAGGCTTAAAGTATTGAGGACACCTTAACATCTTAAGTATTAATAATTTGGAAAGGTTTCAATACAGCTTTACACACCTAAATGAATGTTATGAATGCTTAGTAATGAAAGGCTTTTGGTGAAACGGATACAGGCATAACAACAATAGAAAATAACAGCCTCGAAGCCGTATCAGTTCATAGTCTACAGTACCTGTAGCAACAGTGCAACCAGTAAAGACGGCATGTGCTTGGCTACACGTACTGTCTCTGTGACGGAAAACAGTTGTTAAACCTGGAATGTGTGAGTCACTGAAGGTGAGTCAGTGGAAGAGCGGGAACGAGAGTGTGTAGACTGAGATATCGACGGAAATAAATCAACAACTGGAGAAAATATGTCTATCATATTTCCTGAGCTGTCACTTTTTCTTATCTGAGTTAATCTTTTTTGTGAATTGTCCTGTTGTATTTGAATCATAGTTAATATTAGGCATCCCTAATGGACAGTCTTGACGGAAAGATTTCTATTTCAAATAAATGCTGTTCTTTTTAACTTTCTATTCAATCCAGAAAAATTGATCTGAAAGAGTGTCATGGTGAAGACTACAGTAATGGCTGCTGAAAATTCAGACCAGACAAGAATAAATGACATTTTTAAATACTGTATATTGAAATAGAAAAGTTATTTTAAACTGTAATAATATTTCACAATGTAGAGTTTTCACTCTATTTTGATTAAATAAATGCAGCCTTGGTGAGAACAGGAGACATCAAAAATGAGGGATCTTACTGATCCCAAACTTCTGAACGGTAGTGTATATATTCATACTGTACATGAGTAGATAGAGTGAGAGTGAGCTTACTCTGCAAAGACTGTTAGTTTTAACACTCTCAGCAAAATTACAGAGTGTGGTCCCACCAGCCCATTATTAGTGGTTAGGGAGTAAGTTAAGACAGAAGTGGCATTTAAACAAGAAACGTGCAAAACACTGAAAGAAAGTAAATTAATAAAACACAGGCATCTACATTATAGAGATTTTTCACCCCACATTAAGATCAAAATTATACAGCAGATTCTCTGTGCCATGTTTTCATTAACTTTTGAATGACAGATATACAATTCTAGCAAAATGTCTAAAAACTGAATGTTATGACATTTTTTTCTCTCTGAGTCTCTAGGAAATATGCGCTATTATGCTCTAAGGCCAAAACCAAACAAAAACTGAAAACCTAATGTTAACCGAGAGAAAACCAGCTGTTAATAAAAAATACACTCAGAAAGACAGGAGCAAATCAAATGGTATTGCATTTCAGGGAGTTCTTTTTCACTGACATATACTGTAACTTTTCAAAAAGGGAAAGGATTAAAACAGCATCCTGACAGACAGAGAAGGATCATACCGTGGCCATTGTCGAAGAACTCTGTGATGTAGAGTGCACTACATGGGGACCAGGGAAGAGTTTTGTTGAGGTGAATGAAGAAAGGAGCCATCATATGATGTCCATTGAGATGCCCAAACAACTTCTCACAGATTTTAGAATCATCATGTGGCATGCTGAGTACATGGCCTGAAAAAAGAGAGGAAAATAGAAAGATGTACTGCACCTGTACAGTGTAATAATTTTTCCACATTGCTGTGCTCCTCCATATGAGCTGACTGAGCTCTATATATTTTTCATTGATGTTTATCACTGGTGCTCATTGTGCTTTTTGCCTTTCTAGAGGGTGTCATTTCCAATCAAACAGACAACAACACTGCAGCTACTACTGCAACTTGGTGCTTATTCAATGGAGAAGAACTGTACAAGAACTGTACCTCAGACAGTCTACGTAAGTCTATTCGATTATTTACTGGTCTTTGAATTATCTTCTATTTTCTCATCAAATATTGACATGTGATTCATCATTTTACAATTAAATATTGATATGAAATTAATTGAATTTAGTCGACATATCATGTGATGGATGGATTCGATTAGAATTTGTGATCCATCAACGTGCCTAATGGTAACACAAAGTTCCCAGTATATTTTAGCTGCTGAAAACAGCTGGCTTACATTAATTAATGACTCAGTCTGGAACACATGCTCTTGTCCAGACAGTCGGTAAGGCTGAGATGTCAAACTACAGACATGGAGTCTGGTCATGTGTGTGAACATACCGAGTTCATGTGACACAGTGAAAGCTGCCTGAAGGCCGTTGTCCTCTATGACTGAGCAGCTTCTTTTGGGGTCACACATAGTGCCAATATCAGCTACACCCAGAGTGTCACAATCCTTATATCCGCAAATATCCTGAGGTCAAAAAAGAGAGAGTCAAGTGAGCAAATGAGACAGAGAGATGTGAGACAAAAAAAGAGAAGTGAGAGTAGAGGAGAGGGGGACACATCTGAGACACTGATATCCAGACATCGCTCCATTAGTTCCAGACAGCCCTTTTTTCCCCAAGCAGGCTCTTGCCAGCAAAACATATTTGTCAGTGTTTCCATCGTAAAATGAAGCAAATACACGGCAGACTGCGTACTAGAAAAAAAGCAAGAGGGGGAAAATTAACTGTGAGATAGCTGGACCACACAGCACATGTAGACCAAAGGGCCTGCCCAGCACTTCCCTGTCTAGACAGGGATAACCTTGACTGGGGAAGATGTCTCAGTGGAAGCCATGTGAGACGACCAGAGACACCCAGACCTCCTCCGCTAAATGAAAACCACCTGTTTCTCCATCTAACCACAGCAGGACTGAGATCTCTCTTCGTTCTGTTGTGTTGCTCTCGGCTGGATGTCCAGCCAAATTTTCGTTTCTCCTACATCTATTTTATCCGGTGCTAACCCTCTGGTTTTTGGCAGAGCTACAATCTCGTGCTTGCTGTCTCCAAGATTGGACAGGGGGTTCCCTGCTGAGCATTGTGATCATGACCCTGTCATTGACTCAATGAAATTATGTCTTGTTTTAGAAAAGTGGTAGCCAAGTGAGTTAATCAAAAGCTGAAGGTAATTACATCTGTAAAATGTGTGTGGACTGGAAATGTTGGGGAGAAATAGTCGCCATCTTTCCTGATGGAAAAATTAATTAAATGACCTATATATTTTTAGTATTAAAAGTAAATCTGCTAATAAATGTCCAGTTGTGCCATAATTTTAAGCCCAAAACACATTTGATCGTTTGAACACGGGTTACTTACATGAATTTCTTTCTACAGCATGTCAGTTATTGTTGATTTTTTCATTTAAATTTGATTCCTTTGTTCTAAAAAGTCTCTGTTTTGTGTTTCTCACCTCTCTAGTAAACAGGATGGCAGTGTCATAGTGTTCAGGATGCCTCTGACTGCCTGGGTTGAAAAGTTGTTGCCACCTGCAGAAGTTGCGCAGGGCAACACCACCGTTGCTTGAAAGCTCAGGACCCACCTCCTCATCCTCCACAACCACCATCTTCACTACCACCAGACTAACAGCATTTTTCAGGCTAGGATGCACATAGATCTGTGCTGCCATGGACATCACTGTCAGGAGGTAGTGCTGTAGAAAGAAAGAGAATAAAAATGTTGTAATCAAACAAAAATGGTCTGCAGATACACTGCGTAAACAAATCTCAAAGATACTAAATATACAACCCTGGATATACAGTACCAAAAACATGATGCATTTTTGGCATTAAAACTAGATGATTGTCTGATTGACTGTTTTCAGTTTCTTACACTGGGAGATTATGACTTGACAATATTTTAGGTTCCATGTTAAATATATGCATTAAAATAATGCAGCTGTCACAAATATCATAATAGGATCAGCAAAGACAGCTGTTCAGTGAGTATTTTCTTCATTAAACTTGACCATACATTTTGGGGGGAGAGAATAAAGTGGTGGCCCAAATCTGTAGGCCTATGGGACCAAGACATTTAAACATTTGTTCTTCTTTCTATCAATAAAATGGGTCGCAAACAACTCCTGGATGTCCTTCTTTTCCAGATGTTCTTTTCGCCCTCTTCTGTATTTTATTTTCTCCCACTCTGATTCACAGACAAGTTTCATATTTTGTTACACTCTGTATAACCAACCCCACAGTCACCCTCAAACCACAAGCTTTTAGTGGTTTGCCTGATTTATGTTACTTTTCATGTCTAAATAATAGACCGATCATTAAGGGCTAATTCGTTTTAGCCTTTATTAAAAACTTGATACTTCAACTTCGACTTGTGAATACAGCTGCAGTTTTACATGGGAATAAAGACCGACTAGAATGGAAATGTGCCCCTGAATGACAGTTTTGTCCTGAACTCCTTGATAATGTGAACCAGCACATGACAGCTGTTTTGAGTACAGTCATATAGTTAGCGGCACATCAGTTAAAGGGATAAACACATAGGCCTATTCCCTAATCCCTACTTTTAATGTTTACTTCTGTACAAATCTTAAAGGGTAGCAGTGAACAAAATGTTTTTTTAATTAACATAATTCAATAAGTAATTCATATACAGAAAGATGGATTTCTGTTAGCATAGCCTATTTCTATTTACATAAAGCTTCGCATAGTCCTAAAACCGGACTATATAATGTAGGTGGAATGGACTGACAGATTTCGTTCAAAGCGTTCTGTAACTCCAATCCAACTCCAACCCGATCTTTCTATCTCCATGAGAGAAGCACATTGCAAGCGACCGCGGAGAGAAAGAAATCGCCGACGCTTTCACTTTTCAAAACAAACTCCTGCATGCAACTATCACGCAAATCCGCTACCAAGAGAAACCATGCCTAAACTTTCAAAAAGCCAGTTTTCGATACAGGATCCTTGCTCCCTACAACACTTCAGTATATTGACCTAAAATGCCCTCCTTGGTAAATTCAGTTTTACGTGTTAACGCACACTTTCCTTGCGCGTGCTCAGAGATGGCAGACTGAATGTCACCTGGAAAACTTATTGAGAAGACTTGATGGGTCTTTGTGAGAAGAATTATTATCTATTTAGGTACCTTATTAAAGATGGGTATAGCAAATAAGCAACAGTTAAAACGTGTGTAAAAATGTCTACAAATATTCCGTGTAGCTACATATTGCAGTCAGTTGTTCGTATAAGGGTGTGACTAAAAATATAAGCTTGTAAAATAAATAAATAAAATTAAATAGGAAAATTAAATATACATATTGCTATTCATACTGTATAGGCTAAGTGGTTTCACCAGGTAGTCTGTCGAAGCCCCTCGGATGAGTGGTGATTAGTCTTCAGTAAATGAATAGAAAGGTCGGTCAGTAGCTGAATTGTACATACACGTTTCAGAATCAATTAGATAACTAAGAAGTTGGTGCACCCAATGGAGCGAATGTAATATTAACAATTGGGCATGCCTTTCAAAATAAAACTAGGTAATTTGCAACTTCTCTAAAGGCACGCTTGACTCACCTTTATCTCGTCTCCATAGAAACGTGTCATAGAAGCGTCAGCGACTACCAGGGTCTCGATGTATCTCGCAGCTGAGACGAATCTTTTCGCGCGTCTCACTTTGCCGTCTTTGTCTTCACTAGAGTTCAGGTTGCTCTTTTTCACAAAACTGTCAACTTTCTCTTGATCAAAGATCATATTTGACGCTCTGCGACTGCTGCTGGAAAAGGCTCGCCTTTTAACGACGTGCACCTGCGGAAAAGATTTGCTGGTGGTCTTGGCACTTGCTTTAGGCTGAATAAAGTACTCGTCCCCTTGCGTTATGAAAGTACCCTGTATGCCGTGACATAAACTGACAGCAACTACCGACTCCTCATCAGAGTTGACCGTTCCTTTGTAGAAACAGTCTCTGAGGTCCGCGCCGCTGTCTCCGGACGGGGTCACATCCCTGAAGACACCTCCGCTCCCGGAGGCGTACAGAACGGCTGGGAGGTTTTTTGCATTTATGCGCTGGACGTTTAATGATGGAGACACGAACCTGCTATCCGGCGTCAGGTCAAGCAGGAAAAGTTGACCAAATGCATTGATCTTAAAACGCGGTCTCTCTTCATTCCTCCAAAAAATACCTTTTCTAAATGTAAGGTTTACTGGCACGGTCTCCTCTTCCTCGTTTAGCTCACACGTAGCTAACTGAGACATAAGATTTACTAAGAAAAATATATAACAAACAACTGTGGAGACCATTTTAATGGTGAATACAGAAATATCCAAAACTGTGTTGAAAAACGAGAAAACGGCACTGGAAGCAATTGATAGCTAGTTTTGTTTTAAAACAAAGATACAGATTAACATAATCCACTGAAATTTAAAAGAAAGAAAAAACAATATCAATATTGATTTAATAAGAATTCAAATTAAGTCTCGAGAGTTCATAGAAACAGTCTTGTAAGAAAACACTCATCATCCGGCTCACTTTGTAAGCGAAGAATGTTCTTGCGCTGGTATTTATACAGTCTTGGGCTTCTCCAGCGTACGCGGTTTATTTTTGATATTCATTCTCTCTCCTCCCCTCGTGCGCCAAAGCAAGAAAAAAAACTGGTTTGATCCAATAGGGCTACCGGCACGGCCCCTTTTCACTACTGCAAGTCTTGCTTACAGCTATTATTATAACAGCCGGCTGGAATGCTGTAGGACACTCGAAGTATGTGTTGAGTGTCAACCAGATGCTAGAGAGCGTGTTAAACCAGTGAAAATATAGGAAGAAACGCTATGTACCCACGACCAAATGGTGTTTTCATAGATAGCAGCGGGCTGTGAAGGTGACAACGGAATATATCATGGCTGGACGTTATAACCACAAATCAAAACATTCAAAAAAGTTTTTCCAAATAGCCTACGTGCAGATCACGTCTGGTGCACATCAAATTGCAATATTTTTTTGTGTTATTTCAAGTAATTGACACACAACCCTGAGTTCCTCACTCTACTGGTGGCCTTGATTTAGTTAAAGCCTGCAAGTTTTAAACTCAAAAAGAACAGAAATACACAAAATTTAGGAATGAATAGAGGAACGTATAATAGGTTATTTACACAGTGAGAAATATACACAGTGAGAAATTTGCAGCGTGGTGTTGATTATCTTAGCGCAGTACATGCGGAACGCAGCGTGCAGTACAGAGATAACAGGTTGATTTGAAAACTACCGCTGAGGGGCAGCATTGCATCATTTGCAGTATCAAGTTGAAAACTAGACATTTTTCTACCAATACAACAATCTAACGAGAGATCATAATGGGATTCTGCAGTATAAAACACATTGTCCAATACTTTAATGTTTTTTTTTTCTTTTTTTTTTCTTTTTGCACATAGCATGGAAAGAGGTTATTTTGTTATTGGTCGTAGTTTAATATTCAGCGGTATTGGAATTTTTCACCACAAGATGTCGTTCTTACACCAGTGCATGAATGGGGTCAATGGAGCAAGGATATCCAATTGACATTTTTTACATTCGGAAGTCCTTACAGAAGCACAATGAAGAAATTGCTTGTCAGCAGGGCGACATCACCTTTGTACCTAAGCTATAGCACTATAGGGTGAATATTATTTCCTTAATGTATAATGTGGATGTAATGTACTACAAGAATCCTAGTGTTAGGTAAGTGAACCTTTAAGGGTACTGGGTATTGCCACACTGACAAATTGTATCCCTTTTTAAAAATTTTTTTTTTTAGATCAAGACAACTCAACTCACCTTTATTTCTACAGCGCATTATACAATATAGACTGCATCAATAAAATTTTTTTGGTAAAAGTCAAGCCCACGCACCATTTATGCTCTTCACGGAATCATTTAAGAAATTATGGAAAAAATAATATACATTTTTGGTGTGCCATTATATAACCTCCCCTTAAATGATGATTATGTCACTCATTGGCGTAGAAATCACTGCACATTCACTTCCTACCACAACAACTGATAGTAAAGAATGTAGTTTATGCAGGTTTCAGAAAAGAGAAGAAAATAAAATCATACATAGGCCTCCAAATAAACAATTAAATAAAGATCACTTAAATAGAATATAACTTTGCAGTATATACGCAGTAATATATAGGCTATGCATATGTAATTCATGTGCTGCCCTCTCTTAAGTCACAGTTTGGATGCTGTAGATGTAGTGGGAGGGAAACCCGGCTCTTGGGGCGCTGCGCGCTGATGATGCAAAAGCTCACAGAGCCACAAGTAGTTGATGGTTTAACCTTAAAACAAAAGGCATACCCAATGAGCGCACTTGAGCACCTCCCCAAAATCTTCTGATTACAAGCGCTGGATGTTTACAAATGCCGCGCGCGCATAAAGGCGACAGATGAGCAGAGCCGCTTCAGTATACCGGTACAAGAAAGGCATGGAGAAAGGCAGACCGGCGGATTTCACACTTTGTGGACGCGCAAAGGCAAAATTTTAGTGCAACCACATCCTGGAATATTCTTGCGTTCACATCTCGCTGTCTTTCTTATTTTGCGCTTTATAAATCAAACAGTTTTCTCGCGCACAAACATGTTTTTGTTGCTAAGGTCAGTTCTTCTTGTTAACGTGTTCTATGCTCAATGGGAAATTGTGAATTCAATGCAGAGTCAGTTGTGCGTGCCCGTCAGACTGGATCATGTCAAGAACAATTTAGTCAGTGCTGAAGACAACACGTTGCCAGTTGTATTCAAAATAAGTGCATTTGAACAAGATTTTGTACTCGAATTACAGCCTGACTCCAGCTTCATTGCTCCAGCTTTCTCGACGCACACCGACGCAACTGCTCAAAATTCCGCGCACAGTGAAGATCTGAGCCGGTGTTTTTACGCCGGTGAGGTGAATTCTGATCCCTATTCCTATGCAGCGCTCAGCTTGTGCAAGGGGCTGCAGGGCGCATTCGGTTACGATGGCTGGGAATATTTCATCAAGCCGGCTTTGAACGACACCGACTGGAACGGTGTGCATGCGCATCTCATCAGCCGCAGATCTAACGCCAATCTGAGTGGAAACTCCACGTCAAGATGCGGCGTGGACAGTGGTGTGACCCAAACCGTTGCACAGTCTTTGGCGAAGTTTAAGCACCTAAAGGAACAACACAAGACTAACGTCACTATGTCAGTTCTGAAAAACCGCTCGAAGAGATTTGTCTCCATTCCGCGTTATGTAGAGACATTAGTGGTGGCCGATGAATCCATGGCCAAATTCCACGGTGACGACCTCAAGCATTACGTGCTGACCTTAATGTCAGTGGCAGCTAAGCTTTACAAACACCCCACCATTCTTAACTCTATCAGCATCGTGGTTGTCAAGTTTATGGTGATTAACGAGGAAGAGAAAGGACCTAAGGTTTCCGGGAACGCGGCGATGACCCTGCGTAATTTCTGCACCTGGCAGAAGAAGCTGAACAAAAACAGCGACAAGCATGCGGAGTATTGGGATACGGCCATCCTATTCACAAAACAGGTAATGTGTTTCGTCAATAGGGGGCAGTATGAGAATCAACGAATCCTAGAATGATCCGGCTAATGTATCTTGTAGTAATTATATCAAGATGGCAGGCGACTTGAAACAAAACTGAACACCACACAGGCTGTTGCAATTTACGTACCCAATAATCAAACCAATTTAGACATGATTTATGATGACACTGTAATCACAGCTTTTAAGTCCAAAGGTGAACTGCATATGCATAAATATGGTGTTTTGATTGTGTTGTTTGTAAAACAAAATAAAACAAAAAAGCACATGCTTTTACTCTAACCTAAAAGTTTTTATCTGGGCACTGGTACATAAAGCGTGGTTAAACTCTGAAATATGTTTTGTATCTCGCAGAGTAATGGGCAGGCTGCAACAAGAGTGGCCTCTCCAGTTAACCTGCAGTTGCCACGGGCTTCCCATCATGTTTATAAGTGTTGTTAAGGTCATGGGTCAGGCCTGCCTTTGAGCTATTGCCCTGTATCGGCACTGCCAGTAGGAATGTGTACTCTGAATCAGCAAAGATACAACTCACGTATGCAGAATACTTAGCAGAGTGCTAAAATAATTTGCTTATTGATCTCATTGAACTTTTGGAGTGTTATTTTTAATTGATAGTGTTTTAAGTAGTATTAGCCATTATAAAGTTTTGAGATTGGATGTAGAACATCTAAACAGGCTAAACAGTGCAATCAGATCAGATGTAGAGTAATATGAAGTTTTGACAGGTTTGAGAAGATTCTTTTGGTGGTAAACAAATAGTGTGATCATTTGGAGGTAAAGGGATAGTTCTGAAGCCATATGATTGATTGATTGATTTTGTTTTGAATATAGTGCACTAGTTATATGGACCACTTCAATAATCTTTTTTTTTTTAATAGGCTCATTGAAAAAACAACCTTTATTCCTTTTTACACAAATTATGATTATTGGGACAAATTATGAATTAATAAAGACTTATTTTCACACGGTTCCTTTCACAATACGAGTGACCTCAAAACACTTTTACCATAGCACATGATTCGTAAACTAAAACATCCTGACATTTGCATCACAAGACCAGCTCCATATGACTTTGCTGATGTAGTAAACTTGCTAGGTGACCCACCTGGTACAGCCAGACTCATGTTCATCTGTTTAGATTAAAACTGAATACACTTTTAGTAGCACTCAGCGGACTTTGAAACTCTTTGAAAGTGTTACAAAACATACAAGAATCAATGTAATATCATTTTGCAGAAAAATCACTGGCACAGTTTTCCAGTAAACCTGGAATAGTCTTAAATTAAACTAAACCATACAATATTTTGAAATGACTGACTGGCTTTACTGGTTAGCAAATTTGTATAAAATTCTGTTTGTTAATTTTGGTAGCATCAACTTCCTTCAACTTGACATCTACCTGTCCTTATTTAACCTCACCGCAGAATAAATGGAGCGTTGTTTCAATTCATTTTGGTACTGTTATTAGCTGTTTGTCAGTGATATTGACCAGGGCAATATTAAGGAATGGCTGCACAAAGCTTAGCATTCAGTCCACAGTTTATGAATTTACTCGCACATAAACCCCTGCTTTGGACCGATTCACCCATGAACTCATTTTATGCTGTCAGCTGTTTTTTAGGAACACTCATATGTGTGAAAACTTTTCCAGCTCCAAAAATGCCAGATGAGCGCAACCATTGTATCTTCTTGTAATCTGCTGCAGTTACACATGACCTGAGCTGGACATCCAGACCAGTCATGTCTGCCTAGTCTGGATGACAGCTGTAGTGAATCATTCTGAGGAGAGTAAATGTTTTATTGTTTCTTCTCCAAAGGGAACTTATGAAGCATTTTAGCAAGAGAGCACAGTTACTCCCTACATTCTTCCACTTATTATGTTCATTACTCCCTGTGGACAGAGAGAGATTGTCGGGTTTCTCCATGGTCTTGGATGACTCAAGATGAGTTGGAGAGGGGCTAGACTTGTACATCTGCTAACTTATATAAAAGAAAAGTTTCCAACCTGAGTATGGTGTGATTATGCAAGTCTGCATAAATAATACAGTGAGAAAATGAATGAAATTACACATATAAATTGATGGACAAATGAATGAATGGATGGATGGATGATGATTGGTTAGATTAATTAATGGATAGATAAGTAAACTGTATAGAACATATACATTGAATGTACAGATATATTGCAGATATAAAAATGTAGATTCACATTGTTTACTTAGTTAATGCACTGCAACCTATCGTATTAAATAGCAAAAATAGGAATATTAGCGAACACAGACACGTTCTAATGCGCTAGTTGCTGTTTTCCATTCAGTTAAAATGAATGGGGATGGGAGCAGTAAAGCTTAAAAAGACATGAAAAGTAGCTCTTATGACTCATGCACTTCATTTCAAGTCTTCTTAAGACATGATAGCTTCGTGTAAGAAAAAGAAAAGTTGTTATTCACCTTCTGCACTGATAGACTTCATGAGAGAGAGAAGTACTGATTTGTGAACGAAACATTCTTTTGAGTCAGATCTTATCAATAAATCGGTTGATCAGGTTCACAAAGCAGGTTTTTAATAATGTGATCACAAATCAGATTGATCCAGTTCTTGACTTCATGAGGACTAGCATTTTGGACGGGCCCTCTCATAAAACTATTATATAACCTCAAATGACTTAAAATAAATTGTACTTTATGGTTCTTTTGCATCCTTGTTGAAGTTTTAAAGTGCCTTGTACTTTAACGGAAAAGTGTTACCAGTACATTTTTAGATTTTTCTTCTTTTGTGTTCAACTGAAGAAAAAAGTCAAATGGGTTTGGAAGAGCACGAGGGTGAGTAAATGATGACAGAACTATTTCTTTAAGCTGTTTATGTCAGCAAGGCCAATGTATACAAAAGAGGTAAAGGGAGTTTCATACAGGACTATGGGAGATACACTAATGGGAAGTGTCCAGTTTCGTGGGGAGCTTCCCCTAACCACAGTCCCAGCTGCGAGCGATCTGACTCTTTACCCCTCTTTCTCCTCCTACCCCCTTTCAGTCTGTTTCCCATTGCTAGTATTTAATGAGGGAGGGGCTGAGGGTGGTGAAGAGAAAGAAAAGCTAGAAAGATAGAGAGAGAAAACCTATGTGCCCGCAGTGTCCAGGCCCACCTGCTGCAGAGCTCCAATCCCAGCTGCAGCCTGAGAGTAAAACAGCATATCTTTCCATTCAGGTTGTTCAGTAATGACCTCATTTTCTGTCAAATGATGTAGTGGCATCAAAACCAGCAGTGGATTATTGTGGATATTTTTAATCACCAATTAAATATTATGGCAGCAAACATGTTTTTTAATAAGTACATTTGTTGCAAGAAACAAGAAAAGTCCCAAAATGAGTCACTGCTGGCCAATCATGCAAAAATGCAACAGTTCATTTTTAATAAAAACCAGAGCAAGAATTGTAACTAGGCCACTGTTGCAAGAGAGAGGCCAAGAGTCATGCTATGGCAACATGAAAAGTAACCATTACAACAGTGACACAAGATAAATTTACAAAGCTCTACATGCAACTGCAGCACAAGAACTACAGTTCACAGCATACGTGTGTATAGCATTAAGTTCATAGTATCAAAAATTCATGAACCTGCTTCAAAGAATCAAATGAACTACTGTTGTTAGCCGCCCAGAAAATATTGCTTCCTTTGGCGTTGAACAAGCTGATGTAATTTCATCTACTTTGTATCATAAAATTTGTGTACATTCGATATGCAAATTGCACATTCTATTGAGGGCTTATGTTTGGTTGTAAATATATGTATACTCATATACTTGACGTTTCATGTAGAGCATTACTGGTATTTTATAATGGATCCTTGTGTTATGTAATTTAGGTAATTGGGAACAGCAAGCCAGTTGAAAAGTTTGACTCAGCTGTTCATCACAGAGACAGAAAGGCGCATCTGCAGTTTATTTGCATTTTCTAAATACAGCCATTATCAAAGGCATTTGTTCTCTATCTCAGGCACTAATAAATAATGAAGGATTTGAGTTGAAAGCTTTTAAGAGTTATCCTTTAAGAGTCAAGCATTTACGGCACTTCACTTTTTTTAAATAAAAATATAGGACCCCCAACCACATCTACCTATCTCAGACACAACAACGAGTCTATAGCATTTATTTGCAAAATACTATATATCACTGCTAGTTCCAACAAAAGTTCCCTGCATCAAATCACATTTGCACAATTTGCCTTCTGAATATTTTCCTTGGCTGGCAAACTAAGTAACCAACAGCCTTGGGCTACATACTGTAGGCCCATCTCCTATTTTTATATAACAACATATTTGGTTTGAAAATGATCACTAGCTTGGGGCTTGTTGACTGCCAAGTGAGCTTGTTTTTTGCAGTTCATGTGGTTCTGAAGTTTGTCACATGGTACGATTCGAAATAAACGTTTTCATTGCGCTTGTTGGAACAGCATAAAATAACAAGATTGCAAAAACGTAATGCCTCAAATATTGTCGCAATCATTAGAAGAAACATCTAATTTTTTTAATACTGAAGAACTACAATGTAAATTGCTATGCGGCCTGTATTTAATTATGTGCTTGTTTGCACAGACACTCTGCTGGAAGTGTACATCTACCCGGGTGGCTAACCATATAACCACTACCGCCCCACAGGGGTAGTGTTAGATAGTTTATCAGAGAAAGTACAACAACGATATAGATAGAAAGTGCGAAGGAAGGCAAGAGTTAGTGAGAGAGGGAAAAAGAGAGAAATGCACATATGGAACAGTTTGGATTTTATAAAGGCATAATGAATGTCGTATGTTTGCAATGCTGGATGCCAATTGGGTCAGTGCTGCTTGTGGAGAGTATGGGCAAGTTTCCCCCCCTGTTTTGCAGAGGATAAAGAGATGTCTTGCCAAACATGGAGATTGGATAAAAAACAATGGATAGATAAGTTAACTGAAATTACTTGGAAGTCTGCTCTCATTGCTTATCTAACATTATCAGTGCACAGGACCATTAGCTAAACCAGAACCTGCAATGGTCTGATTCTGTTTCCTCCACCTGGCACAGGCAGATGGCTAGAATCCAAAAGACCCATACCATATTTTATTACCCAAGCATGTCATCAGGCACTTGGAGTCTGAACTCTGGGGGAGGGGGGTGAATAAGTGGGGAAAATTGTAAAATTAATTCACTGGGTACAAATGGAGTAATAAATTGATCAGATAACATAAATAGGTGCTGATAAATATTACATAGAAGAAAAAAAACATCAATCGCATCGCAAATTTTTTCTTCATATTCCATCCAACAATGTATCACATTTCAAATCCTGGTCACACAAGTAAACGTTTGTCAGGACAGGGTCCGGGTCTACAGTGTTTCTTATCTAATCAAATGTTTTATATGATCCCACTAAACAAAACTTGTGAACAAAATCATGCTGTTTCATTGTCCTTTTCATTCAAGTTTAGAAAACCTCCAAATTCTAATAATAAATTAAACTATTATTCTCACAGCTGAACTGATGGTGATATATGAATAAGACGCTGAGTTTGGGCCAAAAAGGAACTTTTCATGAAATTGTCCATGAATGTTTGTAATAGTTTCTGTATAGTAGTCTAGAAATTTCTGGACTACGTATGACCAATGTAACAACCTAAACACCATAGCTGTGAACAACCACAATTGTTCATGTTCTTTAGTAATCCAATCAGCAAACCATCTGCTTTCAGATTTGTTTGTGTATGTTTGTAATGAGCACTAATGTAAAGTTAAAAACCGTTGTGCATTAAGCAGCTGGTGTTAAGGCAGTGGTGACTAGAGTTATTTAGAAAGAGAGCTCACACCTTTCCTGTTGCATGCATTTGTGGCAAGAGATCATGTTGCCTTCATTTAATAAAAGCCTACATTTGGAAAATTTGGCAACATTGCTGTATTTTCATCCTGCGAGTGTAGAGTCAAGTCTCAGAGTGAGTCACATTTTGTCTAACGAAACTAAACTGAATTTACTGGTGGATGACTTTTTTACAGACTTTGTTTCGTTGTTTCATTAACTATTTATTTTGTCTTGGCAAAAAATATTATTGCAATTGTTATACGCACAAAATGATGTCTTAAGAATACACTCCCAACTAATATGTTTATGGCAGATGCCTGACTACTGGAAAGTGAATGTCAAGGCATCCATCATCAGAAGGTCTAAAAGACTAGGGAGGCTTTATGATTAGCCCCATGATGATTCTTGGGAGTTAGCAGCTGGATTCACATACATCAAGAAATGCAGAGAGAATGTGAGAACTAGGTCAAATTAAAAAGAGAGAGAGAGATGTAAAATATAAGAAACACTGTGTCCTTGTAGGCATGGACGTTTACTAAAACATCTTTTTGATGGATATGTATGAGTAACATGTCACACTGACTTGGAGCTTCATCCTAGACATCATGATTTATGCGTTCAAAGATGTCAGAGCCTTTGGGCTTCTGAGAGCAAAATGTGTTTTTGAGTGTTAAATGAGTTTTACTTTTAAATAACAGGAGTTGAACTGTCTCTCCTAAATGTGGTGAAGCTTCTGTTCCCTTTAAGTGTGTTGTGGCCAGAGAGAAACTCTACTTTTAATGCTAAGGTTACGAGCACAGTCAATGTTAGTCCTGTTTTTGGAATTGGTATAGGGTGTTGCACCATGGGATAAGGCTAACCAGCAAACCTGCTATTATGATGTTGATTCACTAAGGCTCAACAGATATTTTGAGCCAATCCATTTTAAACTGTGGTAACACAATATAGGTCAGTCGGAAATTCTTTTGGACTGAGATACTGCATTTTATACCAATAGAAATTAGAGCTATTTTGGGCATGTGAAATATTTCCATGTCAATTAAAAGCACATTCTTCTAGCTACCTATTTCCTATTTTTCACTCACTGTTTCTCACTCAATGCTAGTATGATTCTTCAGTTAATTTTACTGGCATATCTGTGATGCCCTTTTAATTATTATTATTATTATCATTAATAATATATAACTTTACACCAGGATTAATGTGCCAGTGATTAAAACCAAACACCATTGTTTGGTTTTAATCACCAATTTAAATATTAGCTAAATATTCAACTGTAAATTTCATCTAAATAATTTTGTTTCAGAAAAATTTAAATTACACTTACCTTTTTATGGGTTAAATATGATAAAATGTCATTTGTACTAACATTGACTTGTAATTACAAAACCAATCCTGGTAACACTTTAGATTAAGGAACACATTTTCACAAATGCAGAATATGTGCTTTATAAGTTCTAATAAACAGCCAATATGCTAGTAATATGTATGCTAATAAGCTACTAGTTAATAGTGAGAATTGGTCCTTAAAATAAGGTGTTACCCAAATCTTCATCTAAAATGTTAAAAAATTTAGATAAGATTGATGACCACAATTTGTTTATGTTCTACGGATCTAGGATCTGTGTGGAGCCTCAACATGTGACACACTGGGTATGGCAGATGTTGGCACCATGTGTGATCCCAAGAGAAGTTGTTCTGTGATTGAAGATGATGGGTTGCCATCTGCCTTCACTACTGCCCATGAGCTTGGTAAGTGTAAACAGATGTATAAAGCACAACTGTAGGGTTCTGGCAGTTAAAATCCTATTCATTTTCTCCATTGAGAAATTGATTTTTAACGACAAAATGTAAACCTTTCAAGAGAGACCTACTGTACAGTACCATGAGCTACAAGATTGTTAAACAATGATGTATGCTTCTGTAGAAGCCACAAGTCAGCATGACTGACTTCAATTAAAAAAAAAAATATATAGTTCAAGGAACACTCCACTATTTTTGAAAATAGGCTCATTTTCCAACTCCCCTAGAGTTAAACAGTTGAGTTTTACCGTTTTCAAATCCATTCAGCCGATCTCCGGGTCTGGCGGTAGCACTTTTAGCTGCAGCTTAGCATAGATCATTGAATCTGATTAGACCGTTAGCATCTCACTCAAAAATGACCAAAGAGTTTCGATATTTTTCCTATTTAAAACTTGACTCTTCTGTAGTTACATCGTGTACCAAGACTGACGGAAAATGAAAAGTTGCGATTTTCTAGGCCGATATGGCTAGGAACTATACTCTCATTCTGGCGTAATAATCAAGGAACTTTGCTGTCGAACAATGGGTGCAGCAGGCGCAATGATATTACGCAGCGCCTGAAAATAGTCCCCAGCACGCTCCTTGTGCAAGCAGGTGGTCACGTTGGTTATGTTGACGGAAGTTAGCCTATTTTCAGGCGCTGCGTAATATCATTGCGCCTGCTGCACCCATGGTACGGCAACAAAGTAAAATGAAGTGAACAAAGGATCAACAAGTTCTTAATGATGTGGTCTGGAACTTCATTAACAATAAAGTTCATCTACTCTTTCCTAATGTTGGTATCAGAAGGAGGGCAAAGCAAAAACTGTTTCCACAACTTGGCACTGCACAGCTTGTCTTCGGAGCAATCATTAGCGTTTGATTTCTGCATAGACCCGCGTTTGCCTCTCTCATTATTTACACTACATGTGCGAATCGCTGGGCGGGACTATACAGGCAGTTATGTAGAAGCAGGCGTTGATCTTCTTCTGCGGAGGCGGTGCTTATCCACACTATTACATCATAGAGTGGCACATTCCTCAACTTGTGATTTTGACAGACTGGTTTCAATATAAACTGTTTTTAGACTAACGAGAAAGTTTTGAGTTCTGAAACCTACAGGATGTTTTCATAGTGCAATGACCTCTTATATGTCAAAAGATCAAGGGAATTTTGGTTTCTCAGTTCATGACCTCTTTAAAATACTGATTTAGTACATTGCACATTGAATATCACTGACTAACACTAACCACAGTTTCTCCTAAACTTGCATTCATATTATCAATCTCAGTACAACCATGATGCTCCAATAACAAGCCTATTGCATCGTCCTTTATTATATTTGGTGGTGCTGAACTCTCCTAACTGAATGCTTGCCAACCCTACTCAATATGTGGGTCTAGAACCAGTAATTGCAGCATCCAAAACCTTTTGGAGGATCTCCACAACATTGTCCCAGAGATAATGTTCATTGAGTTCAGATTAGCTCAGTGGAGCAGCTGAGGAAAGATAAGCTCTATTGAAGTGGCTTGTTTCCCTGTAGGAAACCTCAGGCGGATTTGCAAAGGTTTCCTCTCAAGGCCAGGGAGGAAATGTGGGGAGATGTTGGAGGTATTGTAGAAGTGACTCAGCATAGCTGTGGTCCAACTGCTGACAGGAAAATTGTATTGTAATGATTGGTGTTTTAAAAGGCAAAAATCTAAATTTACATTTGGATAATTTCTAGAGATGGTTCATTTACATCAGTGTAAAGTGCTGACACACATTGCATTTTATTTTTTGTATTTTTTTCCCCTCTTGTGTTCTCACTCCTTTCTCCTCTCCTTCACCGCTACAGGACATGTCTTCAATATGCCACACGATAATGTTAAGGCATGTGAGGAAGTGTTTGGCAAGCTGCAGGACAATCACATGATGTCTCCCACTCTGATCCGGATCAACCGCACCAGTCCCTGGTCACCATGCAGTGCTGCCATTATCACTGACTACCTGGACAGTGGACACGGTAAGTAAAAGAAAGTGATACTGTGCATTTCCTATAGACCTGCACTTAATATGTTACGTTTCAGGGGTCTGAGAGTGGTTTGCATGAATTTTGACAATATGTGAAAGCTCCAAATTAACTTTAAAGTGAAACATTTAAATGAATGATACATTTATAATGTTTTACATACATTAATAAAATTCAAATAAATGCTGTTCTTTAGAAATGTCTATTAATCAAAGAATTCTGAAAAAAATGGATCACAGTTTCAGCAAAAATATTACACAGCACAGCTGTTTCTTGAGTGTTTCTTGAGTGCCAAATCAGCATATCAAAATGATTTCTGAAGGATCATGTGACACTGAAGACTGAAGTAACTTCTGGTTAAAATTAAGCTTTGATCACAGCAATAAATTACTTTTTAAAATATATGAAAATAGAAAACAGTTATTTTAAGTTGTAATACTATTTCACTGAATTTACTGTATCTTAATAAACAAATATTGTAGGGCATAAGAGACTTCTTTCAAAAACAAACAAAACTGGTCCCTTTTGAATCGTAGTGTATATGAGCGTGCTCAGGGCTAATAGAGCGATGGGTGAGCCTGGGTTTAACATCTCAGTGTTGGTGCTTTCTGAAAAGCTGTCTTCAAAGAAATAGACATCCCAAGGTCAGCCTACGTTACAGCTTGCAGATCTAAATTTTTGTTGAAACAGTGTGGCGACTGACGTAACTGTTTGACTGGAGTGTTTCTGTGAAGGTTTACAGTGGGGTCACTGGAGGAATCAGAACCCCTCTCAGGGCTGATATTTGCCCTCTGTAGATGAAGACATATGTATATATATACACTTACATTTCTGATAGACAAATATCTAAAGCAAATATATCATGCACACACTCCAGTCAAACTTAATTTTTTTACTGCATAAAACCATACTTACTGTATATTTTAATAAAGAATTACAGGTAAATTGAGTGTAAACAAAAGTCTCTAAAGTGCTGTAAATACAATTTCATAAAACTGTGTGTAACATTCTCTTATTATTTGACATCTTTGCAGGCGATTGTCTGCTGGATCAACCTCAGAAACCGTTAGCTCTTCCAGAGGTGCTCCCAGGTGCATCGTATGGTTTAGAGCGGCAGTGTGAGCTTGCCTTCGGTGCCGGCTCAAAGCCGTGCCCGTTCATGCAGGCACCATGTCAGCGCTTGTGGTGCACAGGAAAGACCCGCGGGCAACTGGTGTGCCAGACAAGACACTTTCCATGGGCAGACGGAACCAGCTGCGGGAACGGTCAGCTCTGCATGAGAGGCACATGCATGGACAAACAGGAGATCACCAAAACTAAGGTACCTTCATACATCTACAGTATTCCAAATACTTGGATGGATGGATGGACACTAAATATACAAACTTTCACTGCTGTTTTGATCATGCTCACTTGCAGAATTTAGAATTTTAGAAAAGAGGATTTAAACTTTTGTTGAATGAACACATTGAACACATTTTGAAATAACTCTCACTGTAGTGTGAAAGATATCATGTGACCACAACAGAGATTTGACATACCGATGTCAGCCTATTAAACGTACTGCACTTGACCTGTTACTTGGTTTATTTGCCCTGTTGCTTAGCGATCTTGCACATGACCTGTGAACGTGTTCTTGGTGGCCAAGTCATTTGGGATTTAGAAGTAAAATAGAGCTTGTAAAAGGATGTTCAATGTTCAAAGGTCAAGTGAGTTGTGACAACCCCCTCTCCCTGTTTCTTCTGTATTAGGTGGATGGCAGATGGGGTAAATGGGGACCGTTTGGTACCTGCTCCAGAACTTGTGGAGGTGGAGTGCAGCTTTCAAAGAGAGAGTGTGACAACCCTGTGCCAGTCAATGGCGGCAAATACTGCCAGGGAGTGAGGGTCAAATACCGGTCCTGCAACCTCTCCCCATGCCCTGAAACAGGTTTAAATGTTTTCTGTCTACACATAATCAGCATCAGTGTAAAAAAAAGTCAAGTAAACAAGGATAATTTTATTATTTGGATTTAATTTATGCTTTTCTGCATTGCATATGGAATAAAATAAGAATTTCAAGAATGTGCGCCACTTACATCTGCCTCATTGTCACTTTAGGCAAGAGCTACCGTGAGGAGCAGTGTGAAGCTTACAATGGGTTTAGCCTGAACACTAACCGGCTCACCCCCTCTGTGGTGTGGGTGCCCAAATATTCTGGTGTTTCGGCTAAAGATACATGCAAGTTGATCTGCAGGGCAAATGGAACAGGCTACTTCCACGTTCTTGCACCTAAGGTGAGCAATTAACATGTTTAAAACCATCTCAATTAGAAATAAAAAACAAAAAAACTAAATGTGGATTTAAGGCATCAAAAATATATATAATTATATATATAATATATATATGATTTTAATATCAATTTCATCAGTTCATGCAGTGGAAAATATGAGTAATAAAATAATAGGGCCTATTTATTATACCTAGTAGGGGTGGGCAATATGACCAAAATCTTATATCACGATATGAGTAATTTTATTTCATGGTAACGGTATATATCACAATATAGTTATTTTTGCTTAAAATAAGGTCTTTATGATATCAAAATGTTATCATTCTTGTCACAAAAAACTAGCAAATAAATAAATAAGAAATGCTACATACATTGTATAAAGTAATCAAATGTTTAAACACTGCATATTCTTCACTGTGTAAATTAAATATATATTTCTTATTATTAAAGTTATTTAGCGTATTAAAGTGATTTAGCAAGAGCAGTGAGAGATTTTCTCTCTTTTGTTGTTTGATTACCATGAGTGACAGACAGCAGGAATATTAGACTTCTGTCACTTTAAGAGCTGCCCGGATCCAATATACTGTTACACATGTGTTTTCTTTCTCAGCTGTTTGCTTTTACTTAAGACCTAAATTACTGTGTTTACAAGGATAATTGCAAAGACGGGCATTTTGACACGTACAAATGTGTGTGTATTTAACCTTTCAAGGCCTATAGAGCGGCAAAAATAACTCTAAGTGCGTGCCTCTCTGACAGTGCTCAGAAACAGTCTCTTAGTGTGCATATAGTGAAATGAATTCTCTTTTGCTGCTGATTGCATTTTACTGGCTTAAAATCACTTGTTTTTAAACCACAATGCTTAAAAGCGCGGGCAAACAATAAGTGACCATGTATCATAGCAACGTCAAATTTCTACCGGTTAAACGTGTCGGTTATAGTTTACTATATTAGTTAATAATACATATATAAACTAAGGTTCACATGAATTCTTTTACTGGAAATTATGAAGCTTGAGGACTTTATGGGGGATGCGGGGAATATAACCTGTCAGTGAGTCTGGGAGTCTCACTAAACATAAAGTGAACTGAACACACCTTAACACCATAAAATACATTTGCAATAATTTGGTACATGAAAGACTGCATGCAATATCAGAACAGTTATGAGTTATTAAACCTTCATCTAAGAATTTATTGAAAGGAAAAGTATCATTAAATTAAAACCATATATTACTATAGGCATGTAAGAGGAGAAAGGCCTGGTGAGCATACCTGCTGTTTGGTGGCTGCTTTACACTTACGACAGATTTCACTACAGGCAGAGTTGAGTGGTCAGGAAGAACAGATGAAAGTGAGAGAGAAGATAAGGAAGGTGAAAGGGCCTAACTTTGTGAGATACTGTTGTGCAGAGTGAAACTGTACAGACGCAACAGTTACGTCAAGGCTAGAGGTATGTTTATGAGACCGGGATTTGACACTGAAGAAACTATTCAGCGCTTGAACTCTTAAAGAGACAGAATGAACTCTCATCTGCTAAAGACATGTTTTGCCAAAGGCAAAAAATAAAGGAATAATTAAACAATACCAAAGACTAGACTGTACATTAATTGAGTAAGCCCCATTACTAATTTGAAGGTATAGCTCATCCAAAACAAATGAGCAACAGAATCGTGACAGAAATAGCTTAATAGTAGACATGCTAGACTCATTTGTTTCAATGCACCCCCACACGTATTGTCATAGCTAGAAATCAGCCTGTTGTGCAAAGCTGCTCTAAAACTGAGCAATGGGAACCATTAAAGGGATTTATCTATAATGTACATTTTCAATTACAAATAAAAAAGAAATGTAATTTATGTATTTAAATCATCAGTACATGAAACATTGTTTTGCAAAGAAAAGAAATGGTTGTACAAGAATTGCCCTATATTTTTTTTGTCACCATTATGCTTATCCACAATATAATTGACATGCAAATCATTTTTCTCTGCTTTTTTATAGGTTGTTGATGGTACACCATGTTCTCCTGACTCCTCATCAGTCTGTGTCCAAGGCAAATGCATCAAGGCAGGCTGTGATGGAAAACTGGGATCCAACAAGAAGTTTAACAAGTGTGGAGTCTGTGGAGGAGAAAATAAGAACTGCAAGAAGGTCTCAGGCCTTTTCACCAAGCCGATGTGAGTGAAGTTGGGTCACACAAATAATCTTAAAATAATTCATGCACTGATTATTAATCGCATTTTTTTGGTAAGCCTGGGTATCAATACAGATTTCCTGATTTGATTGGATTCTGATTTTGATTAGATTTGATTATCTACGCTATTTTTATTTAATTTTTTGGTTATGATGTCCTTTATACTTATATATCTAAAATATACAGGTAAGTGTTTGAGAATGGTTTAGATTCACTAAATAATTGGTTCATAAGTGTGAATTGTTTGTCAGTTGTACTACACTGCCTTTCTGTATGTTTTTCTTTCACTAAAAAGAACTGGTTCATAAGAGTCATTTTTTGTGAATCAGACATTTCTTGCCATTATTTTTGGATATGCCGTCACAAACTCACATTCTTAGTATTTCTTTTTGGATTGGTCAACTGACGTACTAAGAGAGAGAAGAATATCCCAAAACCATTCTAATACTTCTTCTGACCTTTCTCTTCTCAGGCATGGTTACAATTTTGTGGTCATGCTCCCTGTGGGAGCCTCTAATGTCGACATCAGGCAGCGTGGCTACAAGGGCATCGTGAGTGATGACAACTATCTTGCCGTCAAGAACAGCCAGGGCAAGTACCTGCTGAATGGAAACTATGTGGTTTCAGCCATGGAGAAGGATATTCTTGTGAAAGGAAGTCTGCTCCGCTACAGTGGAACAGTTGGCTCCTCAGAAACTCTTCAGGCTGTGAAGCCTCTGGGAGAAGCCCTGGTAATTGAAGTGCTATCTGTAGGCCAGATGACACCTCCACGTATACGCTATTCTTTCTACTTGCCACGGGTGAGCAAAGATGCCAAGGTGCAAAAGAAAGAAGAAAAGGCACGTGCTGAAAACAGTGTTCTTAGGGAAGAGGGCGGAATCAGTAAAAGTGGAAAAGAGGCAGATCATCTTAAGGACACAATCTCATCATCGTATGTCAAAGATATTCCACCAAAACCAGGAAAGTGGGTGGCAGCCGAGTGGGACGTGTGCTCGGTTACTTGCGGTAATGGGCTCCAGAGGAGGATGGTGCAGTGTCTCGGGGGAGATGGTGGGCCTGGAATGGACTGTGAGCCTGCCCAAAAACCCAGTGCTATTCAGGCGTGTGGAGACCCTTGCCCCATGTGGGAGGTGGGCGACTGGTCCCCCTGCTCCAAGACCTGTGGGAAGGGCTTCAAACGGCGCCTGATTCGCTGCGTTACAAATGTAGGAAAGCTGCTTCCCAGGGAGAAGTGTGCAGAGAAAAAGAAGCCACAGGAACTGGACTTCTGTTCATTAGCCCCTTGTAAATAATCCACCCCTCCATTTAATATTTCTCTACATGGACCTTCTATTTTGTCAAATTGCATATTCAGCAGAGAAAAGTACAAAGAAAAAAGACTATAAGTATATATTTTTTCATCTGTTTGACAATGGGGAAAAATGGACAGCTGTGGAAAAAAATGACTGATAAAAGACAGACAATTGAGGTTGTGAGATAAACAGGCTTGAACACAAATGCAAATAATACTCTACCTCTAATTCTAACCAAATCCATCACCTGTAAATCATCCAGATGAGACCAAATTCAAAATCATGCCTGATGTCATTAAAATTTGTTGGTATTAATATGTACATTTTTTGTATGTTTGAATATATACGATATAGATGTATTGACAGCACCTAAAACATAAAAGTATTGAAGTATGTTCTGCATTTAAAACAAAAATGTTCTTTAATTCTTTATATAATTTTTTATATATTAGAAATATATTTGTATAGTTATTATAATCTAATCCCACCTCTACTCTAAAGCTAACCACTTCTCATCAATGCAAAATATAACAGGCAATTTTTACCACATTATACCATTTTATAGACTTTTTGTCGTTAATTTTACTGTAATGTTAAATTAAGTGAAAAAGCATGACAAAGAACATATTAATTTAATTAATTAAATGCAGTAAAATCAATGTATTCAATATTCTATAAATCAAAAAGGATTTTTAAACATTTGTATGCCTATAAATCATTTATATGTAAAATGTTTCCATTTTAGATGCTGTTAATATGTCAATAATGTACGTCTATGCAAGCATATGAAAATGTATATGATAGAACCACACTCTACGAATACCTGTGATTACTAATGAGAACACTCTGAACATTGCTATCCAAGTCCAAAACAACAGTGTAATTATTAAGCCTAAACTGCACAAATCCATTGCTTTTAACTGAATGGATGATCTTTTATTTTTTCCTGCAGACATCAGTGTAAACATCTGTGTGAGCAATTGATGTTTGAAATGGCCATTAATGAATGTGTGCGGTGGAGGCCAAACTAAATACTGATATAGTCCATCTGGGTTAACAGAAACATTCCACAGGGTATATAATAAACTAGCTCACAAATGCCCTTGTACTGGCTGCAATCTACCCTTTGATACCCTCTTTTCTTCAAAACTCAGAGCTGTGGAGAAAATTAACTTGGAAGTGATTCATTATTAACCAAAACTTAAGATCCAAGAATGAGACTGGAGTATTTGTAATAGAGGTTAAAAAATTTGGTTTACTGGTTTACTAGTTTTTACATTTTCTTCACATTGCTTAAGGACTGAGCGGAAGCACAGGCTACATTTCTATCAGCACATTTTCTGTGTCAACAAACAGGCCTAAATATTAGCATTTTTTCACAAATAGAGCGAGGAAGCCGGTTCCCAAAGCTTTACGTCATGCAAATAAATGAAGTCATCTGTGTAGAAATGTAACTGGAAGTCTTCTAACTACTTACCACATGGCCTTTCGTGCAATGCAGCGATCCACCTTTACCACTGCAATATGACATGCAGTAACTCAGAGGGGCCATTTTGACAAAGTACAGATCATGGAAATGTTTAAGTCTTTGCCGATGTATTAGCCCCCTAAAACAAAAACAGCAAGGAGAAAGCCTTATGTACACAAGGCCTGTGTATTATCAGTACGTGTGTGTTAGCATGTTAGCCATCTGTCCCTAAACTCTTTTTGCATGTCCATTCATCTCCTTAAAGTCACTGTTATTTAGCTTAGCAGACCTAACTTTTTTTCTTTTCTGGCCAGCATATTTCCTGCTTTCAGCCATGTTCTGTACTGCCAAACACATTCCCTCCTCATCCAGCTTTCAACCAGAACCCTTTTTTTATTTGTTGTAATGCTGTTTATCTCCTCTCCTCTACCTACCACTGAGCCAGAGGTGCAGCTGCTATAATCATACCCTGTCTGGTACAGTTGCCATTTTAACTAAGTTATTACTATTACAATGAATTTTAAGAACTGGTGGCTGGTGGCACAAGGTTGTACAGTGTCGTGCCCTGTGCTTTAGTGGCAAGTCGTTCTTTGTACACAGTAAGTGAAAATCCCTGTAATACGCTAAACATGTTACGTTGATGATCAAGGTTCTTCAGAGTGACCGTATCGTCCATCTAAAAGATGGTTTCTGTATTACTTTAATGCATATTTTACTTTTGCGCTTTTGTACAGCAAAAGATTTCAATGTCCTGCATGGGCTTGTATACCATGTATACATCCATCTGGCTGTGCACAAACAAGTCATGTAAATACCTATTATGTCTTGTTATACATTAATATTTTTTCTTGTCATGCTTCAAGGTATTTATTCCAAATAAAACATGTAGAAATATTTTGTAGCCCTTGTTATTTTTGCTGTTGTTTTTTGTATTAATAATTGTCTCAAAAGTCTCGTTTGACTCAATTGCTAACTTAGCTTGACAATAAGGATGTCTGCATGCAGGAAAAAAAAAGGAATATTTTCAAACTCCTGAGACAATGAAAGGAGAGAAAGATGGAAAAAAGAGGTAATATTTCAAGCTGTTGAATGTAACAGCTGCACACTTGCCATCTAGGGCCATTTAAGGCAGTCTGACCTCGATCGGATGAGTATATAACTTGGAGAGTGATATCATGGCTGTGCATTGTGGGTAGTGAGACAGACTAGTGCTATTACATCAAGCAGAAAGCATTGTTCTGTCAGGGGCCAAAACAGTCTGATTTCAACTGACCTACATAAGGACCAGCATGGACTACAAAACAAGACTAAACAACAATGCTTGTATACCATGTATACATCCATCTGGCTGTGCACAAACAAGTCATGTAAATACCTATTATGTCTTGTTATACATTAATATTTTTTCTTGTCATGCTTCAAGGTATTTATTCCAAATAAAACATGTAGAAATATTTTGTAGCCCTTGTTATTTTTGCTGTTGTTTTTTGTATTAATAATTGTCTCAAAAGTCTCGTTTGACTCAATTGCTAACTTAGCTTGACAATAAGGATGTCTGCATGCAGGAAAAAAAAAGGAATATTTTCAAACTCCTGAGACAATGAAAGGAGAGAAAGATGGAAAAAAGAGGTAATATTTCAAGCTGTTGAATGTAACAGCTGCACACTTGCCATCTAGGGCCATTTAAGGCAGTCTGACCTCGATCGGATGAGTATATAACTTGGAGAGTGATATCATGGCTGTGCATTGTGGGTAGTGAGACAGACTAGTGCTATTACATCAAGCAGAAAGCATTGTTCTGTCAGGGGCCAAAACAGTCTGATTTCAACTGACCTACATAAGGACCAGCATGGACTACAAAACAAGACTAAACAACAATGAAAGAGTTTTTAGCCTGTTTCTTCCTTGCTCTAAGTTTTACCTTCTTTTACCTTTGTTGAATCCTGATATGAAACACTGTTTGAAGTCCTCTCTTGAAATATGCTGGTATCTCTTTGAATGCTCTGCTCATCTTTTAACACCAGTTTTTGTTTTTTACAACTTGTGGGGAAGGGTGTAGTTTTTCACTGTTTGTCAATATTCCACCATAACCACCCTCTTTTGCTCCCTGATGTTACGTATCATTAACAGACAAGAAAAGGAAATATAGGCTTCATAGTACAACACTGTCTTAAAGGGGTCCTATTATGCTTTTTCACTTTCTCAACTTTAGTTAGTCTGTAATGTTGCTGTTTGAGCATAATGGGTTTAAACCGCGCTGATATTGATTTGATTTTGACGCAATACTTACACTGAAGCTCACAGGCGGCTATGGTAAGGGTCATGACATTTCCCGACCAGGCACCGAGTGCTGCCAATCACAACACACACTGGCCCAGCT
>NW_015654942.1:79110-97153 GCF_001515625.1 Sinocyclocheilus rhinocerous
TCGAACAACCTAGTATGAGAGCCTGTTCTAGTACACCCCCAAAACAAAATCAAGACTTTGTAAAACAGCATAATAGGACCCCTTTAATATCCTGTCTGAAACCACTGATACATAAACCTTTGTCCATAAACCATTCTTTGGGGATCTCATATTCACCCACATGTTGGATGGACAGGAGAGCAGAAAAATAGTTGGGGAAAGTTCTCTGTGGAAGTTATGAAAGAAATTCATATTTCAACTGGAGGAACTGATGTTTTCCTAATAAGGGCCATGATAAAAACCACAACCAAAATGAACTGGCGAGGACATATGTACATCAACAAATCTGCCTGATTAAATGAATGACTTGATCATTTAACAAATGCTTTTATTCAAAGTAGCTTACAAATTAGAAGAATTTAAAACCAGCAATTTACAGGAGCTAATAATATTAGCAGAACCACAATGCAAAGTTTCCATAAAAGAGTAGACCATAAAGAAGCAGACAGAAAGGAGGTGCTAAAGAAAGCGTAATTTATAGGAAGTGCTCTTGTTTATGGTTATGGAAGTATTTTGTTCATGGAAGAGTGGTGTCTTCAGCTATTTCTTAAAGGTTGTGATGGTCTGAGAAGATTTTCTCTTGTTATTTTGCAAAAGACCAGTAAAAAAGTCTTCCGTTAATGTGTCCAGATACATTTTGTTTATAAAGCTCTGAAATCAAATTTTGTCCAGTTACAACAAGCTAAATGCCAAATGTTTTCTCAGCCAGGTCCCATATGGTGAGTCATACTGCTGCATGAGGTGAGAGTATTGAAGTGTAGGAACCCATTTCACTGTCATGTAGAGTCACTGCAGCTGCTTGCAAAAAGTTTGCACAATATTCACTGTAAAAACTATATGCTTTTATCAACAATAAAACTTGACTAACTACCAGCTATTATTAATTCAGTAGTCTTATTGTCTTTTTCCTGCAGTAAGAACAATTATTGCATAACTCTCAATTAAGTGGAGAGAAAAAATTAAACTTGACGTTTACAACATCAGTTTTGTTTGTGGGTCTAATGACATTGCAGAAGGGCTGCCATTGAACATCAGATCTATGATAGATCCATGCTATACACTGGCATTGGAGTTACATTGGAGGGATGACATACTTTGGTTTTTAATGCAGATGTTTTAGTTGTATGAGGTACTTTGGGGAAAAGTTGAGAAAAGTAAAAAAAAAAAAACAACCCCCAAGAGCAAGGGAAATTAGGAAAAAAAAGAGATAGACCTGAAAACTAGTGATGGGACAATTGATACTGCAGCTCCGATGCTCCGACGCAGTTTTCAAACCACTATTGTATCACACACTGTGCCGATGCTTATATCGAAATGACAACACCACGTGATTGATGACGTTTGAAGCTTCGAACGTCATGCAGTATCTGAAGATCGGGACAGCTGGTTTGAAAAAACTGGAGCTTCACGATCCCACCTGATGCATAAAAGGATTATTCAGTCACTTTGAGGGCTGTCAGTAGGTCATTTAATCATGTTTATAACTGGGGTCTCAGAGACCCCAATCACAACATAAGGGTATAACAGCTCACCCAAAATATTTTTTTCAGCTACCCACCACGTCAATTATTAATTATGATCACATGTTTGTGTATTTTATATTATTGATCGATATGTGAATCCGTTGACCAAGCTATACATGACACGAGTTGTGGTCTCATTGGCACAAATGAATTTAGATGAGATTATATCAGATTAGATATTGTATTGATCCCAGATTGATTCCACTCTTGAATGTCACAGACCTCCGAAGCTTTGTTTGGTCACATGCTTTTTCAAACCATCCTCTGCTCCGCGATGATTTGTCAGAAATGGTGGAGAAAACAAAGTCCGACTACCAGATGTCGCTAATGCACACTGTATTAAAAGCTTCGAGTAATGAACCGTTTTTACAATTTCATGAAAGCCTCGAATGCTTCAGAAAGCCTCGGTTTCCCATCACTACTGAAAACAGACCTCAATATGGAAACCATCTAAAAAGTTTACACTGGATAAAGAATTGGAGCAAACACAAGACTATATATAACTTGCTAATCAGGTTAAACAAGACACAGGTGCTAATAATTACAACAGGAAACATGAAACACAAGAAACAGGAAGACTAGGCAGAGGAAACATAAAAGCAATTCAAAATAAGAGTCCACCTAAAAAACCCAGACACAATGACCCCTACTGGTCCCGTGAAAAAACAAACAACAAAAAAAACAACTACAAGCAAATACTACATACACTGTAGGTAATGATTTTATGTACAATTACATCTAATCAGGAATCTACAATAAGCCCAAACCCTAAACTGTAGCTATGAATTGCTTATATTGTCTGAATTCAGTCAGATTTGCCTATCACTGCATGTGGATTTTTATCAAGCCCAACATCTTTTAAATGTGTTCAGAATGCTATGACTGGCAAAATAGTCAGTATTACACAGCACTGTGCCACTAATGCTTGCAGTGTGAATATGGTAACCTTTTAAATGTGTTGTGAATAGTCCTAAGATCACATGAATAAGAGACATAAGAGACAAATGAAAGGGGATGTGATGCCTAAAAACTTCCTTCCTAACTTCCCTTCACATGATCATCACTTTTTCCACTTTGGTTTGCCGTCCTGGAGGTAGTAGGGAACCATTTTCTGTAAAACTGTTTTGAAACAGTGTATTGTGAAAAGCACCATACAAATTAAATTGACTTCTCAGAATCAGCCAAATTTTAAAATGTATCAAGTGATTTTTATCAGAAAATTCTTCAAATGGCTTAAGAGTACTGAACTTTGTGACAGAATGGAGATGTTTGAGAGGTCCTGAGCATTTCAAGTTCTAGAGTAAAAGCACTTTGTTTAATCTCCTTAAATGCACTGAAGTTTGAAGTGAACCCCTTGAAAATGTAAAATATGTATGTGACCAAACTATTTATGTTAGGAAAACAGTGACCAAAGTAAAGACATATCATTGGTTATTGCTGCCTTAGAATAGAGATCAATGTGACAAAACAAAGAGAAAAAAGGAAGAAACCAAGGATCAGATTAAAGATAAACGTTCATAAAGATCTGGGAAGAGGGTAAATAATGAAAAATGTAAGAAGAGACTTGATTCCAGTTGACTCTCACCTGCTACATGTGAGGAGCCGGGCGATGACAACATTTCTCTAAGAAATGGACCTAAACATTCATACAATCCCACCTCAAGAGAGATCTGACTTCAAATCAGAACAGAAATATGCTGAAGTCATCCAAACATATCAATAACATGCTTGAACTACTTACATTTGTTTACTTTTCAGTTTACTGACTCTCTGAAAGAAATGTGAACTGATACTATACTGTCATCTGGATGTTGATTTTGGCGCTGGGTTTTGCCTCATGGCTTTCTTTAGCTTGTGGTTTAAAAGCAGTTGGGCTCTGGCCATGTCAATTTGCCTGCTAGACCTTGAAGACTGGCTTGATGGCTTGCAATGCAGAACATCTTAAGAGAAGCACACAGCGAAATGAAAGAGAGAGGGATGAAGTCATACCTCTGTGCTATAAAGCCCTAAAAGTAGAGCTCTTGGCAGGAGTGAGGTTCATTACAACCTGACACAGTTAGGGGGATTCCTGCTTTCTTAATTTCTCTCAGATGGAAAACTGGACTCTAAACACAAACATGCCGTTTTTAATGTGAGTCTCTGAGTTATGCAGTTTTATGGTGAACAAACAACCAGCTAGACTTAATAAATCTGCGCCTGGGGGCTGCACTAATAAAGATAATGATTTTCACACTGATTGGATGTTGACTGATAAAAGTGCAAAAGCTCTAGAACTTGAACATAATTAGATACTAAAACATGGACAATAAAAGAATGACAGAGTTCCAATGAAAGGTGTAAGCACTGAAGAAAATGTAAAAAAAATAGCGGATAAACACTTACATGGTTATGGAGCAAGTAACAGTCCACAAAACGTGCTATAAAGGCCATTCTCTGGAATGCTCAAATCTGATTGGTCAGTCATCACATTCAGTGGTCAGTTATTGGCCATGGCAGTGCTGTAAATCAGTCCATTCGTTCGGATTACTGCAACTGATGCTGCTTTCATGTCTATTGTATTTTAACGACTCACATTCACTTACAAACACAACTTGTGCTATCTTGCAGTGAAAATGACCTCAGAGGACTTCTGTATTAATATTACTGCAATATTGTTTCAGCATCTGCAGCATGTTTTGTACATTGTAAAGGAAGCTTTAAGAAAATATAGAGGTAAAATTGAAATATCATTTCAACTCTAATTAATGTACAGATTATGTACAGTCAGCCAGTGATTATTGCAAAATGAACCACTTCAGGGTCATACAAGTCTCTTCATTTATTTTCTCATACTCTTTAATAGGAGATGTTCTTTGGGTTAAAGAAACCAGACTGTATTTTCAGTAATAAGTCCATGATCAAACAAATCTAGAAATGTTATGCCTCAACTGCACTGACTCTAAACAAATGACCTAATACAGCTGTTTTAATAAACTGAGAGAGGTAAGCCTCATTTTAATAAGTCTTGCTAGAAAAGGGATGGATTTCATATTTAATTTTGGTTTGTTTAATAAATAATAATAATTCATTACATTTATATAGCGCTTTTCTAGGCACTCAAAGCGCTTTACATTGTCAGGGGGTATCTCCTCATCCACCACCAATGTGCGCCAATCAGTAGATATGGGGATTGTTAGGAGGCAATGATGGTCAGAGGCCAATGGGCAAATTTTGCCAGGATGCCGAGGTCACACCTCTACTCTTTTCGAAAGACATCCTGGGATTTTTAATGACCACAGAGAGTCAGGACCTCGGTTTAACGTCTCATCCGAAGGACGGTGCTTGTTGACAGTATAGTGTCCCCGTCACTATACTGGGGCGCTAGGACCCACACAGACTGCAGGGTGAGCACCCCATGCTGGCCTCACTAACACAAAAATTTTATGAAAGTTAAAAGTCATAAACCATCAGGAAATCCCCCATTTTAAGATGAAATAAAAGACAGAGGAGCAGGATATGTACAACCATTAATTAAGTGCAGGGATGCTGACACAGACGATCAGGGAGGTCTCAGTCAATGAACTCACTGCGTCTCATCAGTATTTATACAGAGTTTCTTGGCTCAAAAGTTTATTTGTTCCAGACATACATGCAAATAAGCCACTTGACTACTCTTGGAGAGAATAGTGTGGCTTAAGCAGGATCAACCAAAAAGCAAATGCAAACAACATCAATTAACTCATGCCTCGTCACACGAGAGGCTGTGGTGTGAGGAAATTAATTTCTCTCGAGCTGAACTGCACTCTCACATCAGCTCTTATGGTGAGGTAAACCCTGAGCAGAGTCAAATAAACAAATGACAAACAGATCCTTGTGAGTCAACTTTGTCTCCATAACTTGGGCCAGTGCAACAATACATTAGTTATTCATATTGAAGAATAACACTGACACATCAACGAGTCTCAGCTAAGGCAGCTAGAATGAAATTCAGTCCAAACAGTAATCGAATATTATAGTGTTAGAGAACCTGACTGAGTCTTAACTAAGTTCTAAGCCATGTTCTATTTCTAAAAGAAAATGTTTACTTAACTACTGTTTGTATACTTAACTACTTAATTTCTAATCCACATTCTCTGATTATGAATTCTATTGTATCATCCTTTTATTTATACATGCATAAAATGTCTACAATGACTACTTTATTAAGTTGCAGGATACAAGCGTCCTAAATAACATCCCAGTGAAAGTATATGTTTCAAATCTAAACTAGGTGCCTTGTTTGGTTTTCTTTTGTATGAAAAAATAGGAATCACCCCACCAAAACCACCTGCTCCAACCCATTTCAAATGATCTCACCATTTGCTCACATGACAAGACCTTGGCAGATCTATGTTGATGATGTGGTCTGGAGGTGAAGTAAGGAATTTTCCAGATTTTTTCAGTTTCAAGTTGTTTTCCTCAATCCAGCTATATGTCAGTGTGCATATAGGTCCAATGTTAACATTATTTTCACCTGAGTGTGAGTTTTAAAATGATGTAAACATTACATTTGTGTTGTATAAACTAACACATGAACTGACACTGGATCCATTTCAGAAGGTGAAATTGATTTTAAGCAGGCTATTCTGACAGCCTTTGGGTTTTTACATTAAACCGATGAACTAAAAGCTACAATTTAGCTTAAATACAAGAATCACCTCCAAAAGCTGAGAGAGAACAAATCAAATTAAGAACAAGACCCCACCCTACTGTATAACCTTAAAGAACCTTTCTCTCACAGCATCTGCAGCTAAACAGATTTAAACCCAAGTGACCTTTTTCAGGCTGGCCCACCCTAGACTGTAACCATTAAAAGCCTTCAGTTTTATAGTTTTCCCCTAAGCAAAATCTTACCCCAAAATACTAACAGACAGGCGCATATAGCAGGCCCACACCATCCCAGTGCACATCTTTGAATGCTTAAATATTACTACAAATCTAAAGTGGGACAGTATATACTGTAGGCAGCCTTTGAGTTTTATCTGTTCAATTTTGACACCTTGAATGGTGTGAAATTCACGTTTAAAAAGGCAGGCCTTAATTCAACTGATAAGCCTCCATTTCAGCCAAATTTAAAAGCATTCCCTGCAACAAAAACCCTAACTTTCCTAACAGCTCAATGGTACAATAAGTTTAAGTGGCTTGAGTAGAGAATAATATTTTTGTAAGTTATGTCGTCATTTTCCAAAACAGGTGTAGAGATTTCGACTTAAGAGGCTTTAAAGATTGGAAACACATTTCAATGTTTTGTTCTAAACATGAGGCGAGAAAGTAGCAAGATTTAGCACAAGCACAAGCTGAAACACTCAAAGAGAAACACAAGCAAGGAAGCTGAAGACATACAATTAATCAGCTAAAAAAGATACTTGTAACCACTGCCATCTTTTCTTGAAAGAAACAGAAAACACACAGGAGTCATCGCAGACCTCATTTAATTTGCGCAAAGCAGGGTATGGGCATTATGAAACTTAACAAGGGGACTTTTCGGAATTATTTAGTAAGACGCAGAAAAACAATCAAATGTAATTGACTGCCAAATAATTGGAAACTCATGAGCCCTGCCCTCCAGAATAAATCAATATCATACCCTGTTTACATCATGGGCTGAGATATTTTACTAGCCATGCCCACCTTGCTAGCATTTGATTGATTGCTTCATCCAGTGTTACACACTGCTTGTCTTCTGCTTCATAAACAAATTATAGAACATTGTGATTTCTCAATGCTCAGAAAATGAGGAAGCTAATCAGAGATCTAGAGTATTATATTAATACACCTACAGTATACACAGATGAGAGAATGGGCCTGTTTATTTTTGCATGGTGCATCAGACTGCATTCATGCAAATAAAAAAAGGGGAAAACCCCTTTTTATTACAATTGGCGGTTTTAATTTTAATTTTATATTTGTCTAGACGCCCACCCATTTGTCTGGAGACTCACCCAAATGTAAAATCATACCTACGCTTCTGCTAGCAGGCCTTTTAGTCCAGTATCTGACAACATGACTTTTAATAAAATGGCACTTGGCATACAGTTAAAACAAATAATAACAGATGGAAAAACTGCTTTTGCTGAGCAATGTTTACTTTTCTCAAATTCAATAAACAAAGTTACTATTATCTGGATTACCAGGCCTACTGACTCTCTGTCACACTCAAAGAGAAAAGAACTGTTACGCATTCTGGGAAAATGAATTCACAAAATTATAATAATCATTATCATCAAACATTAATTTAAAATTGTAAAACAGCTAGCAGGCCCTTTGGGGATTTGGGGTTTGGAAAAATGAAAAATAGTCCAAGATTATTTAGGTTTTATTAGAAACATCTGAGCCCAATGAAAGTGCTCATAAAATCTTCATCTCCCTGATTGTAACCTCTGATTACTGTCTGCCATTAGTAAATTATTGCTCTTGTGAACTACAGTACCCTGTTGGTTAGAATATGGGTTCAGATATTTTACTAGCCATGCTCTTACCTGACTATTTGATGAATTTTGTCTTAGCGTTACAGACTATATACTTACGTAATAACCGAATCCTTGAAGAAGAATACTTAAGCATTAATAGTTTTAATAGCTGCTCTCAGACAGTAGTATCTTGGTTTATAAACAAATTACAGAGTATTGTGAGTTCAATGATCTCTCTCAGCTGAGACATTTGTCAGGGTGTCTATTATCTTAAACACTGCTTGGGTACTGAGGGAGGATAGTATGTGGGATGGCTGTTTAAAAAAAACTGAGCATAGAGTTTACGATGACTGCAGGTTGGAAGGCCAAATATATTTATGCATTATCTATCTATGGAACAACCGATAAAATCATTGCTAGAAGGATCACTAGTTATATAGATTAGTAGAAAGCTAGATAATTTGGTAACACTTTGGGACCAATTCTCACTAACAAATAGTTAAATAGCCTAGTATTTTTTATAAAAACACAAAGACAGACAGAGCCAGAGTCCTCCTCATACAACAGCTGTCATACAAAACACAAATGAGAGCACTAGTAAAAGACAAATTGGCCTTTTAGGTTTTTTGGACATTTAAGAAGTCCTGCTTATCTGGACTTGTGCGCTGGTTTACCCTCCAGAGAAATCACTCAGTGCAGTTTCTTTCTTTTCAACCCACATGTTTTGAAGGCCAGTTTTATGATTGATGACCGGGTTTAAATTAGGTCACAACCAGGGTCAATGTCATGACCTCTCAATCAAGCACAGAGGAAAGCTTGAATTCCAACATTCAGAATTCTTGTACTTTACCATCGTGACTATCTGTAGCCAACAAATGCAATTCATGATGCAAATGCAACTCAAATAAGTACAATTCACAGAGGTGTATGTACTGGCAGACACTGTTGCATTTAGAGTGGCAAAGGCAAAAAATGTATCGCACTACAAACATTCCATGACAGCAATTCAATCAATACACAAATAAATAGACTGACAGATGGAAACACCACAAAAATAGGCCAAGAACAATGATTTACAGCTGGAATTATGGGATAAAATTACTTCACACACAAAAGTAAAATAAAAATGCATTAAAAGTTCAACCATTTTCAACCAGCTTTATATTGTTATACTTATAATGTCAGTAGTAGATGTAAAAAACGAACAATGTGTACTCCTCCATGTTACCTGAACCCAGGCCTCCATGGTTTATTTGTTTATCAGCAAAAGTGAACGTCTCTAGGGCTTTTGTTAAAACTATTGTATCCCCACCAGTGCAGCCTTATTTCTCTATATGTAGCATCATTATTTAATCTGCATTTCTACTGCATAGACAATCTTACCAGCATTCAAGTACTCCTTTATCATGCCATATTCAAATAGCTCTGTGATTCAAGAATCTTTGTGTTGGTGGAGTTCAACAAATGTTTGACAGCATCAATCAACAGTTTTACATACAAACTAGTTTGGGTCATACACATTTTAAACACTTTAACCTCATTGCATCACGGCTGTCAAAGTTTCTTCCAAAGAAAATGTAAACTTTAGTCTGTTCCTCCCACAGGACTTTCATATGGCTTAACATCTGGAATATAATGGAATATAATATTTTAAGTTTTTCATGTAGATATACAAGCAATGTACCATAAGCGTATTGTTAATAATGTATATAGGAATCACATCTTGGTACAACAGGTAACTGGAATATATACAGGGTTTGCAGGACAGTCAATTAATGCATTTAACACATATTTATTTACATATAATCTGGGTAAGAATGTACCAACATCAACATATCCCATACCTCAGTCATCAGTCCTGTACCTGTCTCCATCCCAGCAGCACTAACATAAGGTTTATGGGCCTTTGATTAAGATGTTTCTTTATCAAAACTATCACAGTAGCCCCCCAGGCTCTTTCAGCCCTTGCCCACCTCAGGAACAGCGGGGTTAAAACAGGTGTTCACACTGAGCATAACTGATGATTAAACCTTGTTTGTGCTGAGAGAATAAATTAGTGTCCTAGAATACTGCACATTTAGGCTAGTGAGGCTAGTCCTTGCAGAGTATACAATTATCAGTTGTATACAGTTATTAGCTAGATTGGTTAAACTACAAAGCAAATCAAGAAGAAGTTAAATGCTACACGCTAGCAAGCTTTTTTAACCCACATCCCTTATTTTATCCAAACTGTCATTATAATAAATACGTTTAATCATTTTGCTAGACTTTTGTGTAACATAAATTCAGCAAACACGTTATTTCAGCTAACAGGAATGCTAACAGCATGATTTCAGACAAGCACCGCCAGTTCTGGTATCCAGAGCCTGAGGCAGTTTGATGCCAGGGGATTGATAAGGTGTTCTGACATAGAAAGACTCAAAGAAACACATTTACACACACGTTTAAAACAATGAGAAGAAAATAATATTTCATTAGAATAATACATTTTAATGTTTTACCACAAATAATGTTGTTCAATGAAAAAAAATCCTTGTGGGATGGGTTGTTTTTGGCAAATGCACTTGGATCTGCACGCCAACTTCCCTCCTTTAGTTAGTTTGGATTTATATGGATAAGGAAACATTGTTGAGGAAACGAATGAGAAACATGCCAATCTCCTGCCCTTAAGACAGGTGTAATTTTTAGTGATTTACAATATTTTAATGAAAAGTTGTAGGTCATGGTTACGTGTATTCCTGAACCTTTAAGTCATGTTCTGAATTTAAGATAATTTAGCAGTTTTTCCCTAATTAATAAATCTGTTAACTGATACAGAATGCGAGGATTGGCAAACTAAAAAAAAACTAAAAAAAAAAAAAAACACCATAAAAATGGTCCATATGATTGTGCATTAAACTGTCATTTTTCTAAACCCATTTGATAGCTTTGTGTTAGAAACAGACCAAAATTTGAACCTAAATTTAAGTCGGTATCTTACACAAAGCTATTGTGTATCTCCAGAAGTCTTGTAATATAGTGCAGAAATCATTTGGACTACATTTTGCATTGTTATATGGTGCTCTTTGTTCTTTTTGGAGCTTCACAGCCTTTGATCACTGTACGTTTTCACTGTATACTTTATGCCCAGCAGACTTCAAACTGTTCGATGGCACCAAAACCCACTTGTTTTGACCCCCAGCAGGGCTTGTGGTAACCACCCAGATGTGTTTTTTTCATTGAATTGAACGTAATTGAGAGCAGAAAGAGCAAAATAAACGATGTTAACAACATGACTGGACAAGTCTCAAAAATGTTCCTATTGCTGGACTCAACTGAACTAGATAATCACCTAAATATTTTTTTTTTTTTTTTTAAGAAATAAGGACTCCATTGGATAAAAAAGGTTCTACAAGGCTGAAAGATAGTTTTGCTTGTATACTTATGTTGTGTATTTGTGTTAGTGGTTATGAGTGTATGTTTGTTCAGATGAGAAGAGAACTACATAGGTGATCTCCAAGGCTAGGGCTGCACGATTAATCGCATGCGATATTTAACGCGCATCTTATCAGTAAAGCCGGTTCTGTAATCAGCGGTAAATCTCCATCACCTGCATGCTTTCACATTGAGCAGCATTAACTACACAGTGCCGTTGTTCACTGACGAGCTGCGCTAAACCACGTTCATATTCGCGCGATTTTTTGCGCAGCTTGTCAGTGAACAGCGGATGCGCGTTAAATATCGCATGCGATTTATCGTGCAGCCCTATCCAAGGCCCTTTCTATTCTATTCTATTCTATTCTATTCTAATAGTGAACCAATAGCTGAGAGCTTGTGCTGAAGATGCAAAACAAGATTAAACTCTGGGGAATCTGTTTGTTGTGTAAAACTCACTTAAAGACAGGCATTAAAAATAAATAACATTCATAAATTAGGTTGGATCCCTAAATGACTGAATTTAGCACTTGATCGGATGATTTTTTTTTTACTGGACACATTCAATATATTCAAAGGAAGGAACTCTACTCCAAAAGAGTCCAGGACCAATTAAAGCAGGTTTGATGGAGCTTCTAAAGAGATTCTCTACCTTAGTCTCTCTCCTTCTCTAACTTATTGGAGCATGAACTGCCTTGCTTCACCTGCTAAAGTCATTAATGACCTGTAGATTAGTTCCACATGTAAAAATGCTCTGGTGCACGATGTCAGGTCCCATAAAAGCAGAACGCTGGGCAAGAAACCGTGTGAGAAAGTGATGTAATATTTAAAGGCTTTGGGTTACAGTGCATTTGAAAGCATGAAGGTTATGACCCATTTTAAACAAATAAAACATTGGATGAGAAGAAATATTTCACAGATGGTCACAAGCAAGTGTTTACATGCATGTGTACATTTATATGCAATAATAAGAAACGGTTGGTCACTTTACATTCATTTTGGCTCCTAGTGGTTTATAAAGACCTACCCAAAAAGAAACAATTTGCACCAGGTCATCAGCTATAGCATTATGGGCTGGACCCTGAATAGTTGCATACTGTATGCACTTGATAGTCATGGTTGAATGGTGGGTCCAACTATGCACGCTCATGCAAGCCCCCTCTGTGCAAACACACACACACACACACTGGACCAGCTCCAGCAAGATGAGTCATGGCGCAGTGTGTGGGTGTCTAATGTGGAGTCAGCGCGACTGTACCGGGAACTTAGTTTAGAGGCTGAAACCACAGCCACCCCAAACTCCTTTGGATCCCCCCTAAACACTCCTAAAATGTGACACACATTATGAAATTGTTTGGCTATTGAAGAGTGGCCTCAAATCAACTAATCTAGTGTTTTCACAGACAGAATCTTCTTCCACTGCTCCACTGAGAGACATTATGAGAGAGAATGGCATTGAATTACTTCTTTAAATATTCTCTAATGCGCATGTTTGTTTGTAAGTGTGTGTATATAGCATGTTGAATATCAAAGGTACTTTCTTAGTATAAAAGGTCACTGGTTCATCAAACAGAAAACGAAGAACCAGACAAAAACACAGTTTATCATGAAGTTTTCGTACATGCTGACATTTATTTCAGACAAATGACTTTTGGAGAGTTGATTCAGACTTTCTCTTGCTGATGTGGCCAGTAGGCCAACATCCAAGTAACTCCATGAAACCATTAGATGTTTCTCTCCTTTTTTTTGTTTTGTTTTGTCAGACCAGATCGACACTATAGCACTGATATCCTCAGTTAACATTACAGAAATAACATCACTGGCATAAACTCATAAAACTGTGACTTTACAATAAGGATCAATTAGGTAATATTATTTAACGCATTACATATCATGATCTAACCATAAACAACAGTTTTAAAGCAATTTATTATTATAGGGTAATTTTAAATTATAAATATACTATATACTGTTAATTTAACTTGAAATGGTAGAAAAAGTGTTAAAAATATCGCTCAATTTTAGTTAATAAATGCATTAACTAATGTTAACAAATTGAGCCTTATAGTGCATTGTTACCTAATGTGTTATTTTGCTATTCTGCTCAAAAGATTAAACCATTTTAATACTCAACTTGATGCTATCAATGGTATTTCTGTGTGGTTTGGCATGTTGCAGTTTAGAAAATGTGGTCTTGCTTTTTTAAAAAACAGATATTTATAAACATTTTCTCCTTTAGCCTACAGAAGTAATCCGCAAGAAACAGCCACATTATCTCAAAATGAACAATAGAAAGTCTATGGACTACTTAATCTACATAATCTGACTACTTTAGAAAATTTAAAACAAAAATGGGAAAAAGAAATGGAGGATCAAATATCAGATGATGTTTGGCAGGAAGCAATTTGGAGAATACATTCATCTTCTATTAGTCTTAGACACACAATTGTTCAGTTTAAAATTGTACATCGTCTTCATTGGTCTAAGGAAAGACTGGCAAAGATTAAAAGTGATGTGGACCCATTTCAATATACAGATGGTGTTTCCTGCTTTACATTTCTGCCTGCCGCACCTCCTCCAGTGCACCTTTTGGGTCAGCTGCAGGGTCATCAGCTGGTGCCACCGTTCACCGACGTTTCGCCCCCTATCCAGTACGTCTCCTGGTGGGGGGGCAGTGGCTTATTGGGACGTCTCCTCGCCACCCCCTGCAGCTGCCCTCACTGGGGTACCGAGCCCCAATTCCTGTCCCTGCTCCGTAGCCACAACCAGTAGCTTGCCTTCTCTGCCTCCTCCGCCAGCTCCTTGATGGCTCTCCTCAGGCTTACCCCAGTTGTCCCAGCAGCTCGAAGGAGCTGGATTGCGGACTTTCCCACGAAGCCCCTGCATCCAACTTCTAGGGGATGGATGGTCGCGGTCCATCCCCCGTCTCTGCACTCCGCCGCCATATCAGAGTACTTGAGTCGCTTGAACTCGTATGCCGCTGGTATTCCCTCTTCCCATGGCACAGTCAGCTCAATAATGAGGGCCTTCTTGGCCACTGTGTCCCACACCACAGCATCTGGCCTTAATGTTGTCTGAGTGATCTCTGTTGGGAAGATAAGCTGGGTGCCCAGGTCAACAGGCATCTTCCATTCCTTTCCAGGAGTGAGCAGACATGTTCCGAACCACTGGGAGAGATTTCGGGGACAAGGGAGGGTGTCATACACTGCCCTCACAAGGAAGCTGAGCTACGACTGCGGGGTTCGCCAGATATCTGCTCAGGTTATGACCCTGTTAGTACTATCCTCCCAGCGGGTCCATGCTCCTTTTTTGCCCTGGGAAACAGCCTTAATGAGGTAACGGTCCTGTTCCACTCGTGAGACCTCTTCCACCACCATGGACTTCCTCTGCTCCCTTGTGGCTTTGGACCAGAACTGGACTGGCTCTCCCCAGCCCAACCCTGCTCGGCTGTGTTGGACTCTTCCCATGACCTCCTTGTGTTGTAGCCTGTTAATGGCTTGATCGACCTCCTGCTGGGCCCTCCATCTGCGCCCAGTGCAGATTCCCTTAGCTCGAATACAAGACGGGTCTTCTCCTGCTTGTATCCAAGGTAAATGGACTTCAAAGGAAGCTGAAGAGCATTCTTGCCGAAGAGGCCTGTGTCGGAGAATCAGCGCGGGAGGCCCAACCACTTCCTGATGTAGGTGTTGGAGATGGTGTCCATCCTGCTAGCCAGGGATGACGGTATTTCGGACACATTCAGAGGCCACATCACACGCTGGAAAAGTGTGAATTGGTAACACCATACCTTCAGTTTCCCCGGAAGCTGGCTGCTGTCGATTTTTTCAAGCCCCTCTCTCAGTTGCTTCTGCACCAACTTCCCCATCTGTCTGTCGGAGAGCTCTGACGTGTACTCCCTTCCAAGACTTCGGACGGGTTGCTCTTTCAACAATGGTATCTTCTCCCCTCCTGCTGTGAACACCGTCCTGTCGTCCCTCACCCCTTTCCTGATTGAAAGGCTCCTAGACTTTGAGGGCTTAATCTTCATCCTAGCCCATTGTATCAGCTCGTCAAGGCGCTTGAGGAGCCGGGCTGTACATGGAGCTGTCTGTAAGATGGTTGTCACATCATCCATGTACCCTCTCAGCGCCGGGAGTCTTCCTCCTGATGGTAATCACAGCCCTCTGGCCATCTGTCTTGCTCCGATGAGGATGACTTCAAATGCTGCCACAAACAGGGTAGGGGATAGTGAGCAGCCCATGGCAATACCGACCTCCAACTGCTGCCATCCAGTCATACGGCCATTGAGAGAGAAACACATGCGCAGGTTGTTAAAATACTTGGCTATGATAGTAATTACACACGTTGGAATGTGGAAGAATTCCAATGCAAACTCAACCAGCTTATGTGGTACTGAACCATAAGCGTTCGCCAAGTCAAGCCACACCACATGAAGTTCGCTCTTCTCTCTTTTGGCACGTTGTATCTGCTCCCAGATCACGGATGTGTGTTCAATACATCCTGGAAAACCTGAGAGCCCAGCCTTTTGACAACTTGTGTCGATGTAGTGGTTGCTGCTGAGTTTCGGTTTCCCCGGAAGCTGGCTGCTGTCGATTTTTGCGAGCCCCTCTCTCAGCTGCTTCTGCACCAACTTCCCCATCTGTCTGTCGGAGAGCTCTGTTGTATGGGAGCCCATTTGGACCTGGTGCTGAGTCTGATCTGGCCTTTTTGAGGACCTCTCTAATCTCACACAGCCTGGGTGGGGAGGTGTTGAAAGGGGTCCTTGGGGGATCTGGGCGTGGCACATAACCTGGTGAGCCAAGTGGTGTATCTTTGGCATCCGTATACTGGCCCTTGATATAATGTTCCAGATCCACTTTAGTGATGGCCAGCTTGCCGCTCCGCTTCTCATCCAGCAGCTGACGGGCATACTTGAAAGGGTCTTTGAAGAAGTTCTTCCTTTCCTTCTCCTTCCGTTTCCTCCGCCTCCTGATCCGTTCTGCCTGGCGTAGCTTGGCCAGCCTCTGCTTAAGGTCATCCCATAACAGCTTGAGGCCTTCTTTTTCCTCTGGGGCTGCTTTCCTCCACCTCTTCCTCAGGTGACGCCTGTCTGATATGAGCAACTCGATGTGTCTCTCCCTCCGTCCTTTCTGTCTTGGGGCTATGGTTTGTTTGGTCGTACACTCTCCAAACCTCTCTCTGCACTCCTCGTATATGATGTTTCCCATCAAGGTTAGCTTGCGCTCAACCGTTCCTCGCAAAGAATGCTGCAGCACTCCACTGAGGTATTCGTCGAGCCTGCACCAATCCTCTTGCATAGTCGCCTTTGGCCACTTGATCTTGATGCGCCTTTCTGGATGCTTGCGTTGGATTCCTGGTTGTGTGACTTGTGAGGGGGCAGTGCGCATCTCGCTCTTGAGGGTTGCCTCCATCTCTTCTCCTTCATATGCTGAGGTTGCCCTCTCAGCATTGTCGGGTCCTGCTGCACTATGGTTTGCTACCAGGCTTTGGGTCCCTTCCGTCTGACCTGCCGAAACAGTGCGATTGTGCTGGTTGGGTGTCCTCCCACACTTCATCCTCCCTTGATGGATCCGCAGGCCTCTGAGTGAAGTCACCTTCTGCCACCCGTTCATTACCGTATGATCCGTCAAAGTAGGCCCTACATGTGACCGATGTAAACAAGCTCCTGCCACTCTATATCATATGTTTTGGTCATGTCCGAAATTGCTAGAATATTGGGGTTCAATTTTTGAGACTTTTTCTAAATTGTTCGGTAAAATCATTGTTCCGGCCAGGCTGACCGCAATATTTTGAGTTGTTACTCAAGACTATAATCTAAGCAGATCCCAGTGTGATGTTATTGCTTTTTGTTCTAGCCAGGAGGTTAATTTTGTATAAATGGAAAGACTCTTCGCCTCCAACATACAGACACTGGATTAGAGATGTTATGTATAACATACAATTGGAAAAGCTCCGATGCTTTATGAAAGGGTCAAATAAGAGATTTTTTACTACTTGGCGACCTTTTGTAACCTTTGTGGAGAACACTGCTTCTAAAGAATTGTACTGAATGTACATTGTCTAAAATTGTATTTTATTTCTATTTATGTATGTGTGTGTATTAGATAGTGAATTGGTGGGTTTTTGTTAAATGTGAGCCAAAATCATCACAATTAAAAGAACCAAAGACTTAAACTACTTCAGTCTGTGTGCACTGAATTTATTTAATACACGAGTTTCACAATTTGAGTTGAATTACTGAAATAAATTAACTTTTCCACGACATTCTAATTTATTGAGATGCACCTGTATATATATGCAATTTTTTTTTTTAAAGGTCTATTTTATTTATTTTTTCCTTTTCTGTAAGTTCTGTTCTATTGTTCTATGTAAAATAAAGAAAAAGATTAGAAGTAAAAATAAACAATAGATATTTTCTCTATCAATAGAGATTCTATGTACCGACAGGGGTCTTCAACAGGGGGTCTGCAACAACACCACAGGGGGTCTGGCAATACGGTTTGATGTCAGACAAATTTAGCATTTTTTTTAACAACAGTAATATATATATATATATATATATATATATAAATGCAGTCATGGTAAGTTACGATATAACTAACGAGGTCATATTCAGAAGACAATGAAACCGAAACCAAA
>NW_015654942.1:97223-112081 GCF_001515625.1 Sinocyclocheilus rhinocerous
AATATATATATATATATATATATATATATAAATGCAGTCATGGTAAGAATAAATTACAGACCCCAGACTTCTGAATGGAAATGCAAATGTGCAAATACATTAATACAAAAAATGCAACCATGCACATGCTATTATAAGCCAGGCTTGAATTTTACATGCAAGCATTATTTTCTTATGCTCTGTCTCTTTGTCCACCATGGGGTCCTAAGATATTGAGCCCTGTAGACGTTCTCGAGTACGTTGATGTGAGGGTTTTGAATGCTTCTCTGTTAATTTGACAGAGGAAATAGAACCCCACCCATGAAGTGTTTTATATAGAGTCAAACTGGCTTTTACTGGAATAAAATTCTTGGCTGGAACTACCTCAGCAAAACCAGACTCTCCCTTTCCAAGCAGCTAAAATCCACTATCCGACAGAAAAAAGAAAAGAAAAAAACGGTACACTTAATCTCAGTATATGGGCCAAATTACCCTTCATCCTGATGTATACCAAAAGATAAGCACAGTGTATTTCGAGATCATGTGCAAAATAATTAAAGGCTATGGTAAAAAGGCTTTTATTAAGCTTTCTATTGTTGTGTACTTGTTGAAGAGTTGGTGCTTGGTAGGGGATTTCTGTAGTGCATGTTACATTAAATTTCTATTTTGGCTTTAGTTTTACAGTTAGTTGCTAAGATCATAAAACACTGGTCTGTCCAAATCTGTTTCCTGTAATTCTGAGTACAATGAACACCAGACAGCAACAAATAAAATCTATAGTACCCTAAAAGAGAGCACACATGATCAAGGAACGTGACACATTAAGAAAGCAGTGCGGTCTGTTGGTGATCAGTGTCCCTGTGTCTACTGCCAGGGTCGGTCAGTCTAATAACATGATTAGATCCCTATAATGTAGCCAGCTGTATTCTGCCAAGGGCAAAGCTTTGGGCATGGCAACAAAACTGATAAAATTTATGGATGTAGAAGCTCTAAAATCAGAAAAATAAGAAACTGCAATTCATTCAGACTACTGGTGCATTGTCAAAACAAGAGACTGAAAAGCAAAATATATAAAGTCACAACAATAACTTAGACTTATATCTGAATATGCTTAAGTGTGCATACTGTAAATGTCAAAACAGTTCCATAACAGCTTTTTAGATCTTTTTAATATGCAGACCTCACAAAATATGTTTTCTGGACAGGTTCTTGAGCCTGTGTCTTGTCTGGACAGCATCAAAGCAGTCAGTGGCTGCTAACAAAAGATGATAAAACTTGTGTTATATGAACAGAATGAAACAGAACAGAATTTCCGAACTAAAGTAAATAGGCTACAATAGCTTTACTGTAGCTGAAATTCAGCTGAAAATTTTGGGGTCAGTAAGATTTTTTGGTTAAACTTTATTTTAAAGGCACAATATGTAAGTTTTCGCCACTAGAGGTCGCATTTTAAGGCGAAGCTTGATGACGCTATGAAGGAGGATGTTCCCGGTTGAGGTAATGAATTATTTTTTTTATTACCTGTACTTTCCACAGTTATTCAAACAGCGAATAAATTATACAAGAGAATGCGAGCAAAGAACATTTACATTGTCAAAGAACATTATGACTGACTTAAGTCTAGCGCGAGTTTAAGCACTCTCAAAAAACTCCCCTTATAATCAGTAAAGCTGTCTATACATGGTTTGATGAATGAATCTCTTACATCATACTTACATCTGCACTTTGTTGTTTATGATAAGAGAATTCGCGTGAGAGCTGAATTCAGTCGCGAGCGTGTGCAGTGAACAAAAAAACTCATCTGAACGCCTCTGATTGGCTTTTGCATTCATAAGCTCAACAGACTCGTGTGTGATTGGTTATAATGCGCAACACTGTAAAAATGTGTAAAAAAATAATGGCGCAACATTGAGCAGATCTAAATTTAAAGCTGCGGTCAACACTTTTTTAATTTCATTTTCACTTTATTCGCGACAGCCGTAATGGATTTAGTTTAACTGTACAGCAGCATTTGTGTCCATGTGTTGCCATAGTTCCTACAAGAGGAAACTGAGGATTGTGCGGATATTATGTCATTGATAGGCGAAACTGACCAGGGATGAGTCATTGTTTAAAATTGGAATTTCTCTGGATTTACAAATCCTTGGGAACTTTTGGGATAACATAAATACACAACTGCATGAAATATAACACAATGTGCAAGTAGTTTTTGGATATTTGATTACAAAAATCTTACATATTGTGCCTTTAAAGGGGTCATATGACATTGCTAAAAAGAACATTATGTTGTGTATACATGTACTTACTATATGGTTAGAGTTAGGATTAGGGTTTGGTTTAGGGTTACGTGCATGTAATTATGCATAATTAATTGTTATTATAATAGTTAGTACATTGAACGTGTAACAAGGACACCTTAAAATAAATTGTTACTGATTTTTTTTTGTAAGAAATTAGTTTCACGTCACGTTTAAAAGAAAATACTGTCACATACATATCACACTTTAAAGGTTCCCACATAAACATTAAATGAATCTATATTACTACATTTTGAGGCCTCTAGAGATATCATTTGCAAAAAAGCTGCATTTAAAACAGCATATGTATTGGCCAACCCTTTGCAGAGACATTTTAAAGCAGCAGAGAAACAATATATATAAGCTTATTTACACAGGAATCACAATCTCAAGAGATGATGTATCATGTGCTCAAATGTTTATTACAACTGGCTCAGAATGAATCAGAATGAGCTTTATTACCAGGTATGTTTACACATACGAGGAATTTGTTTTTCGTGACAGAAGCTTCCACAGTGTAACAGAATGACAGTGACAGAACAAAAAACACAGACTCTGGTGAAACTGATTGCAGGGATATAACTAAAGACAGGACAAACTAACAAAAACATAAAAACAACTGCGGAGCACGCCACGGAGGCAGCCATCAGCGTCGGCGCCATCTTGATATCTCACCAAGTGCTCTCTATGACCAGTCCAACCATCTACCACTGTTGTTTTAAATAAGATCTTTGTGTTACTCTTGGGAACCACAGTCTTTACTGTAGTGGTTGCACAACAACAAACACAAAATCTGACTGGTATTTTGTAAAAATTTAAATACAAAAAATAAACACCTCTGAAGATATGTAAATGTAGTATTTAAACACTATAATTGCAAAAAGTCAAAGGATTTCATAAACTAGGATATAAACCAACACACAGAGAAACAAAAAAGTATAGGCCTTCTAAAAAGAAAGAGAAGGTATGTAATTCCTAAGGAGAATAGTGTGTCATTGTTATGGAATTTAAAACCATCCATGATCCAAATCAAATGTTCTGGTGTCAATTCAGAGAGAATAACAGTGCTGAAGATCTACAGCCCTCTAGAGATGGTGCTGAGTGCTATAACCTGTGCAAATATATAGATAATACTTAAATATTCATACTGTTTTCATTAAAATGATATATATTTAGGCTTATAAATGTATTTAACTGAGGTCTTAGTATATTGAATTTGGCATCAGAAAGTGTATGGCTTTTCCCATGCACACATTAGGATTTTTAAAAAGTATGTTACAGAAATTTTGTGCACCTCACACACAGCCAAGTGGATGTACACTTCTAGTAGTGTGCGATTTGGCGACTCCAGTGGACAACATTAAAATCACCATTAGGGATCTTTAAATCATCTGTAGAGTTGACAAAAAACCATTGGCACTTGTGATGTGCACTTGACTCAAAGCAGGAATACACTACACAATTTTTGCAGTGATTTTCCACCAATTTACAGTTCTGGAGAAGTTGACACTAGTTGTCGAAAGTCAGTGCCAGTCTGTAGATTTGAGTTGACAGATTTAATAGAAAATCGCGTAGTGTGTGATGGTCACAGACTCCGATTTTTAATCTTCACACTATAATTCCATCCAGTCTGAGTAAATCAAACATGTTTGATATTTTGAGCCAATTGCTTTCATTTGTCACGCATCTCCAAGCAACAAGGCGCACATTTCTTCGTGAGTTTGCTGTAATCGGAACAACTTTGAAGTCTGGTAGTGTATGATCCTCAGTTGTATAGTGTATGATGGGCAGTTTTTTTTTCTCTGTCACTATTACAAAGTCAATAAATGTATGATGCCCAGTTGTGTAGAGTATTCCAGCTTTAACGTATGTGCATATGTACTCCTATGCTAACTGAGGTGTATAAAGTGAACTTTGTAGAGGATCTGTGTCCTTGTAAACTCAATTTTCTGAGAGCTCCAACTTGTGCCACGTGTGGTCCAAGATCATGCGGAAACACTCAAAATGGTGAGTAAGGAAGAAAAACTAAGTAAAGTTTTATATGCAAATCATCTTAATGACTTGGATGGATACTATATAATTTTTTTATTTAAAAAAAGCTATCCAAAACAGCTATTCTTCCCAAAGTCTATTATTCATTATGGTGAAGACAGTGCAAGCTGTTCCTCTGTGTTATATGTGAATTAGTGTGACGTAGCTAAAGTGATGGTTAAGAGACCCGCTGTGACAGCGGCAGTGCACTTTAAAGCAAGTATGGTTTTCTCTGTTGCCATTAAAAGTCAAGAACTGCATGCGATGATGTAGTGAGTCTGGACAATGATGTGTTTGAAGGGCTGACCAGCTGGAAATGGGTACGTAAGACACAAAGACAAACACACAACGCATATACACACATTAAGCACACACCTCAGTGCCTGACCTTTTCATGGCAGAGAACTGGCTTTGAAACGGTATTGAATGTCACTGAGAATTTAACAAAAGCAAAAGGGAGGGTGCAAGAATGATGCAACAGAAGACTCAAAACCCAAACAACCCAGCTCTCAACACATGAGTCTGAGTTCCTCTTCAAAGTGCCACACTTGCAAGGAACTGCTTTAAAGTTTGCCTGGAGTACAAAAGGCATCAGGGCAAAACCTCAGGAGGATTTCCTCGTTTGAAGTCGACACACACCCTCAGCTCATTGTAATATTCATGGACCTCATACAATTAGTTTTCTATTTTCCGAGCAGGATAAAGCTGAAGTTTAGGCTGCAGATATGGTTCAGCAGGTGAGAATTGATATTATACTATGGTAGTATAAAATCAAACATTTTTTTTTACTCATTAATTTTCTCATGATCTTAACAAAATAAAAAATAAAAAACATTGCCATCATGAGATTATTCTGAAACATGCAAATGAGAATTGCATCATCTGCATGTTGTTTGCATTTGCAAATGTACTTTAAATTTCAAGTCTTCAAGACATCAATTTCAAGGTTGCTGAGAGTTTTGAACTGTAGTCAAGGACTGTCATTTGTGTCTTAAGGACTAATTATTCATTTGTGAATGACCTTGTTTGGTTTATTATCTATGCGGTCATGTTTGAATTGTGTAAGTGGGTGTAGGTGGATAACCTACAGAAAGCCAAATCACACACCACTCGCGCACACAGTCCATGCAGTAATACACAAGGCCACAACTGCTGCCAAAAGGAACATGGTGTTTTGAGAAAGCACATTTGGTTAATTTTTTGTCATGTGACCTTCAGATAGCTCTTGTTGACTCCCTCATTGTCATGCACATGCTCACAGTCATACACGCTCACTCTCCTCCTCTCTTTCTTTATCTTTCTCTTGCGCCACATCGCCACCTCAGCTCAGACCTTTCTGATGATGTCATCCTCTCAATCACTACCAGACTGCTCTTTGGCTGGGCCAGAGTAGACCCTCAAAGGAAGAGGGGCTTTCACATTGGGGATTGGCTGTTACTTTCTTCTCGTCAACTTACATTTGAAGAGGATCCACAACACATACATCCACAACCGTTGACCCTAAATACTATATACCGCACAATGACACAAACATATACACATACCAAGATACTTGCACAGCCAAAAAAAAAAAAGTATTTTTTGTTTTGCATTAAAAAGAAATTTATTTGAGAAGCAAATTTGTTCATTTATATACACCACTATACACTGTTTTAATGTTTTTGATATTTGTTCAAGTCTTTCTATTTTAATATATATTTTTAAATGGATAATGTATTCCTTATATAGATTCTTTTGTAACATTACAAATGTTTTTACTGTCACTTTTGATTCATTTAAAGCTTATTTTGCTGAATAAAATTATAAATTTCTTTAAAAATTAAACAAAATCTTTCTGTCCCCAAACAACTGCACTACAAACAACTGTATAATATTAATAATATATTAAAATAATAAGTCTTACAATATCAAAATCTTAAAAATGAAATTATTCTTATCTCATTACAATTTTTAATTTTAATTTTTAAGCACAAATATAACAAAATACAGATGTTTGTGCTTAAAACAATAAAAAAACTGTTTGCCAGTAAACAAAAATAAAGAGTTTTTGCATCTCAAATACATTTCCTAGAGAACAGAGAGAAATAATAATAATAATAAAAAAAACAATGATAAAGAACACGTTTTTAATACTTTCACCAACAAACAATATTCATGTAATAACTTCATGCAGCTTAACTGTGCAGTTTGTTGGTGCAACATCTGAGCTAAATCGACTCAAATATTCCCCAAAGCCATCAGCCAGTATTCAACATGTCCTACATGGTCTCCATCAAAACCAAAATACGCCCTTGTGATCATACCCATATGCATGTCCAATGCCTAAGGGCACCAAGAAGCTTCTTCAGATCCACTATACACTGTGCATGTGTGCCTTGGTCTTGCTTTATTTTCTCTTTCACCACATCCAGTTTAATTTGAGATCAGTCATACTCCCTCTCTCTCTCTTTCTCCCACCCTTTCCCTTCTCACATCCATCCACCACATGCCATACTCTGTAAAGCTGTGAGAGAGTCATGGGAAAGAAAAGCATCTGGATCTTCTCAAGTATTCCTTCAGCGTCCTCTCACTAATCAAAGCTATTAAAACAAAAACTCTTCAGTTTAAGTGAAGCTGAGGATTTGGGGTATTGGTGTTTGTTTGAATCAACAGTAATATATGTGTACAGAACAGAGTAATGCTCTGTGGCAATTTATTAGTCACATGTTACATGGCCAACAAGGGATTTGGAGCCATGATAATTGTATTAGGAGGATGGAGCAAGTTTCTCACATACAGTATATGTACATCTTTTGGCATTTTTATACACTATGTAAAGTTTAAAGGGATAGTTCACTCAAAAATAGAAAAATCCTGTTATCAACCCTCATGTCATTCTAAATCTGTACGACTTACTTTATTGTGCTGAACATAAAAAGAATTTTGGATGTCTTTTATGGATTTGGGAAAACGTAAATAAATGATGACAGGATTTCTGGGTGAACTATCCCTTCAACTGTGTTTAGGTATTGTCTAACTATTGCTCAGATGTAACCTAAACCCTTTGGCATGAAAATGTGCAGCTGTCCATTTGAGAAACAATATTTTTCCCAGCCAAAATGGAATCAGAGACTGTCTCAGCAGCTGTCAGAAATCCCCGTTAAATAGATTCTGGCCTACTGACAAGCTATTTTGTGACAAAAACTTGAACTTGTGGATTCAATACAAAATAACCATGAAAATTCTAATATTCAAACTCATTAGTTCATCAAACTGGCAGTGGCAAGTGAGCTTAAATTAATAGAAAATTCTGTACTCATTTACTCACCCTAATGTCATTACAAAGGTTCTGGTCATTTTTTTTTGTCTTCAACACCCCCGTCTCAGCTGAGTAAGATAGACTGCCAACAGAAGAGGGTGAGATCTAAGCCAAAAGTGTCCTGACCGAATTCAAATAAAGCCAGCTTTAACAGCAAGAATAAGTTATGGATCTGCAATGAACATTCTGCACAATCACAATAATTATCAAGACAAGTAACTGAACACACATTCACAATGACGGTAAAGTGCAGAACTCAAACTTCATGACGCACAGCAGTGTTTGAAGCTGACAAATTTCTAACTTTAGTCTCAGTCTCTGGAACCTCTCAAAGTTAAGCCCTTGATAATGTCAGCAGTCAGCAGTGCCCATCTCACAACAGTGTTGTTTTGGCCACCCATGAAACAGAAACATATAATGACCAGCAGATAACCTTCGACTTGTTTAGTCACATGCAACGCTCCTGTGCAGTGCATTATGTAGATTCAGTCATTCCATACTTTTGACATCTTTTACTCAGAGCTAAAGCAGGAATGTCTCGAGCCTGCCCCTGGTGTTAATAACACATTGTCAGACAGACCAATATCACAAGACAAAACACAGAACCTGCCCAAAGTTGATGGAAACCCATTTAATTGTTTTCAAAGACTGCATCTGAGCTGACGACAGTCCAATCTGCAAAAACTGAGTAAATACTTGCCTTTGGTGACAGATAATTCAGAGATACAGATCAATATACAGTACCTCCTCAACTTATCATCTCCAAGCAGTGAGATCATTGGTACACAGAGCTCCACTGTTTCCACACAATAACGCTGTTCTTCTTTTAGGGATTTCTAAAAAAATTATAATAATAATAAATAAAACTGCTCAGAGGAACCAGTTCCTAGCCTTAATTGTGGTCATGGTCTATCATGGTCAGGGTTGATATAACATGTATAAAAGAAGGACACTGTTTATGAGAGGATTGTTATTCTATTTAAAAATACAGCAGCCTGAGAACAGGGTTGAGTACTTTAAAATTGGATTAAAGATTTGCATTGCCTTCTTTAGTGGACTACTTCAGCTACAGCTTGGCAGGCCCGTTTCACACTATACACTCAGAATATATTCACAAATAAATCCTCATTTTAAAGGGATCATGAACTGATAAATGTGCCACTCTATTGTGGATAAGCACTGCCTCCACAGAGGAAGATTGACACCTGCTTCTAAATCACTGCCTGTTTAGCCCCGCCCACCAATTCATGCATGTAGTGCAGGGTTCCTCAATAAGGGTTATGCGCAACAGACTTCCGTATTCTGTTAACCGGGTCTCGTCGCTTCCGGTTCAAGCGTTTTGCATATGCTTAGTTACATATGAAGCAGTTGTACTCAAGATGCCTTCAAAGTAGATACCAATGATGATCATAACCAATGTCCATCACATATGTGGACTGATATCTAAAAGACCCTGCCTCCACTACATAGGCCTATGTTTGTCACATCATTAGTCAGGTTCCTCAATAGGTGGCCCGCGAGAGAAAAAAGTTTGGCCCGCGCTAATTTCAAATAATGTGACATGAAAATTCAAACGCAGCATCAGAAAGTTACATTAACTTACATCGTGTCTACACCGGCCGCGACGCAATAAAATACAATAGAACTCGTTATAATCAGTGATGCTGTCTTGGATGCGGCGCGACACCACAAATCCCAGACAGTAAACTGCTGACTTGTTCTATTTATAACGTACTGACACAAAGTTCAAATGATTTGCAATGCTTTGTCGCGTCCAGTGTAGATACGATGTGACAGCAAAAATGTCTCAGGTTACGTATGTAACCCTGGTTCCTTGAACAGTTGAGACGCTGCGTCGGAAAATGAGGAACTCGAGCTGCGTCGGAAACGCTAGGGGAACGCCTTCTGTGACCACGCTCTGAATAACATGTGAAATCAGTCCAATAGCTGAGCGGGACGTCACGGGCGGGTGACGTCATGACCAGGAAGCTATAAAAGCATGTGCGGCGGAGCCAGCGTCATCCTCATGAAGGAGGCAAGCGCTGGCAGGAAACGCTAGGGGAACGAGAATGCCCACGCCGCCAGACTTCCAAATCTCTGCCTAGTGTGGAAGACTGCACAGCTGGGGCGAGAGAAGTAGGCGGGGCCCGCCCTCCCGAAGGCCAACTTCTGGAGGAGTGAATCTTGACCCCCAAAGGAGAGGGGAGATCAGAGGACTCGAGTCTATGGAATAGCATCCTGATCCACCACTTAGCATAAGCTTCTCTGGCCGGAGGCCTCGGCCTCAGCGCATCGCAGAGGAAACATGTAATTAGAGGGTGTCTTCCCACTGAATGGCCACCGAGAGGGGCGTGGTAGGCCGCAATGGCCGCCACGAAGACCTCTAGGGTGGAGTGGGTCAACCCTGCGGAGAAACGGGCCTGCAAGAACTCCAGCACTGTACCAACCGGGCAGTTAACTGGGTCTAGCTGGCGGTCTCCGCACCAAGAAGTACAGTTTCCTCATAGAGGGAGCTCTGGATGGAGGGTAGTCTCAACAACCTCGGTTGAGGGACCGGAAGTCATGAGTTGTGCCTCCTCAGAGGCCACACCCACAGCTTCCACAGCTCCGGGCGGGGGCGCGCCCTCCGCCTGTGAGAGGAGATCTCTCCTGACGGGAATCTCCCATGGAGCGCCGTCGAGGAGAGAAATCAGGCCTGAGACCCAACTCGGCCCGGCCAGAACGGGGATACTAACAACAGACGGGTCCCATCCCGGCGCACTCTCTCCAGAACTCCCAGGAGCAGAAAAATCGTAGGAAAGGCGTACAGACGAAGCCTCGGCCACGTCTGTACCATGGCATCAAGCCCCAGTGGAGCTGGATGAGTCAGAGAGAACCAGAGGGGACAGTGCGATATCATATGAGTCGCAACAGGCCCACCTGAGCCTGGCCAACCACTCTCCATATCTGCTTCACCACCTCGGGGTGAAGCATCCATTCCCCGGGCCTCAGCCCCTGCCTCGACAGGATGTCTGCTCCCATATTGAGATGCCCAGGAACGTGAACTGCTCTCAGCGAGAGGAGTTTGCCCTGGGACCACACAAGTATCTGGTGCGCCAGCTTGTACAAGGGGCGCGAACGCAGAACTCCCTGGTGGTTGATGTAAGAGACCACCGCTGAAAATAGATGATTCAAATGTGAATGGACTGAACAGTTTTGAGTGAGTGAGTGAGTGAGTGACTGATATCTTTGTTATGGAATACACGTGTTGGTTCGCAGTGAGTTCACTGTTTTAACGTACAAGTTTGCTTTAATTTATTTTCAAGATCTGAGGTAAATATTTATTGCTGCTTTCACCATGGCTAAAGATAACGCAAAATAATATTTAAACTCACATTAGACCCCATTTAACATTGAATAAAGCACATAATCATTACCTGAGATTATCGCTGTCATATTTTGTATGTTGCTCCTGCCGCGACGTCGCAGAAAATAAAAACCGCTCCTAAAATAGAATCCAGTGTCGCTTATTGTCACGTGTCGCTGTTGCGGGTGGTTAGAACAAAAACTACATGGAAAATATACTTTTTATTGCATCGTGCCTGGTTGACACACGGTGTTACAGTTTGATCCGTCCCCAAAAAATCCAAGTATAAAAATATTAATACTGACAAATCTAATAATTGAATCTGCAATTAGGGATAGTGGAGAGAAGAGATCCAGGCTGGAGATGAGCAGGAACAGTTGATTTGCATGGCAGACATGAAGATCCAGATTTTTTTGTTTGTTCATTTGTTTTTAATATTCAACAAGCAAATTTCTTCTGTATCTAAAGGCAAAAATTTTCATAATTGTTTGAATAAAACAGACTACTGGGGAAAATATCTGAATATTCATCTTGTGACCATCTCGTGATTATTTTAACAAAAGCAACAATAATATAATAATTGTAATAATAATAACAATTATATATATATATATACATATATATAGGTCAGTGGCCCTTGGCTTGGTATTGTTGGCAGAATTCGGCCCTCTGCGAAAACTAATTGAGGAACCCTGATGTAGTGTTTACGAGAGAGGTGAACACGCAGGTCTACACAGAAACCAAACGATAAAGATGGCTCCAAAGATAACAACAAGACACTGTGCATTGCCAAGTTGTGGAAAAAAACTTTGCATCGCCTTCCATCTGATCCCAGGCAGCGTTGGGAAAGAGAGGATGAACTTTATTTTTAATGAAGTTCCAGACCGCGTCAGTAAGAAGTTAGAACTCAGTCCTTTGTTCACTTCATTTTACTGCAAATTCGTTTTCAACAAGGCACAATTCGACGCGTTCAGAGCGTTCTGATGAGGGGGTTACAAACAGGACAGAAAATAGCCTATTACTTCAAAATTATGATGTAAAAATCTTGATAACATTATATGTGGACCTCAGAGAACAGTCCAAAATAAAAACAGGCAGTTCATGACCCCTTTAATGCATATTTTAATTAAATAATAAGCACATTTTCCAAGTTGGTAAGAAATATGCAAGCACACGGAAACAGGCCCCTTTAGCATATGCACTCCATGTTCATCTGTTCAATATAAAAAGAAAACATGGAGAATGCTTACATGCACGGCATGATTACTAAAATGGGATGTTATTAAAAAGACAAAAAGACAAGACAATGTATTTATATAACCATTATTGATTGATTTGCTTGTGTTGACTTTGACTTACAGTGTCCCAAGAGAAAATGAAAACAAGACGACAATATTTACTTTAAATCTTTATTATAGTATTTTCTAATGATTGAAAGCGTGCATATTTTGTTTCCCTTGCTCATTTGTGACCCAGCAGAGACTTAGACATTTAAAAAAATCTCTGATGCATTTCAGGCTTGTTTTTAGTAAAATCATACACAGTGTTTGTTTGTTTGTTTTATTTTTTGGTTGCATAGTAAAATGCACTTGTGATTTCACACATTTTTCAGCAACACAAATTATAGAAAGATTTTTTTTTTTTACCACATTTAATATTAAAAATTGTGAGCTGAAATCATTTTATTTTTGACCCTACAGACACATAGTGAATTCAATAATTGCTTCTTTTACCAGTTAATATGGTTCCCAAAATGAACAGGCACGCTTACACAAGCTGTGTGAAACAGACCTAATATCCTGATACATTACATACATTTTCAAAATATGCATTTTCTTTTTGTTTGGTTAGTAAATGATAATTTCAATGAATTCAATTTCAATTTCAAATATAAAATATTAATTACTTTTAATTTATCATGGTGGTCACTTCTTAGACTCTAACTGTCACTTCTTCCACTTCTATCACTGCCTACAGTGCAAAGGTTCATCACAGAAACAGCTTTATTCAGTCGCTTGACATTTTGGAAAAGGCACCCCAGGGTGAGGACAATCGGGAAAGCTTCCAATGTCTGTTGTGGATAAGCTTGCCAGATAGGCCTGAGGACTTCATGTTTAAGACAAAACCTGCTGCTTGGTTCAGAACGAAGTCAGCTTCTATCAGAGTTTGCTGATGAATCTACAATGTGGTTGTTTTCGCTCAGACCTCATTGCCAAGAATGTACATATACTTTTCCAGATTATAATAGGCTCAGAAGGACTGCTGCAACGTATTGCTATTTGTCAAAAGGCAAGGACCTGCTTTGTTTGCTTTATTGGAAACATGGAACAGACTATCTGGCTCTAACATATAGCCGAGTTAAAAAAAAAAGGAAAGAAAAAAAGAGACTGGAAAATTTGAGAAATTTCACAATCACTCTTTTTACCTCACAGTAAGGCAAGGCAAGGCAAGTTTATTTATATAGCACATTTCATACACAATGGTAATTCAAAGTGCTTTACATAAAATAAAGTAAAATAATCATAAAACAATCACATTCACAACAATAAAACAAGGAATTTAAAAACTTTGAAAATGGATTTAAAATGAATTTAAAACAGTTTAAAAATAGAAAATTATTATATATAAAATACAGTGCAATCAGTTCGGACGTCGCACAGTGCTCATTCAATAAATGCACAGCTAAACAGATGAGTTTTGAGTCTGCATTTAAATGTGGCTAATGTTTTAGCACATCTGATCTCTTCTGGAAGCTTGCTCAGTGTGTGTGAGAGTCTGTGCTAGTGTGTACAGGCGCAGTTAGTGTGGCTGTGAGGTGTCTCTGTGGGTTTTCCCCGTTCGAGGCGTGAGTGATGCTGCTGGCTGCCTGAGGGTGACGGTGATGCAGAGTGTCATAAAAGTGGGGGGAGACTGACAGAAAGACAGAAGTTCACAGTGTGATCCTGCTGATGCACATTCAGTCAGTGTGACAGCGCTTTAGCCACATACACACACAGGGAGAAGATGATATTAGATTCCACTTAAAGAAAATGAAGCCTTTTGCATTACAACAAGGCAAGGCAAGGCAAGTTTATTTGTATAGCACATTTCATACACAATGGTAATTCAAAGTGCTTTACATAAAAGAAAAGAAAAAAAATAATCACAACAATAAAACAAAATAAAAAAAAACTTAAAATGGTTTAAATTGTTTTAAAATGAATTTAAAACAGTTAAGAATAGAAAATGACTATTCATAAAATACAGTGCAATCAGTTCGGACATCGCACAGTGCTCATTCAATAAATGCACAGCTAAACAGATGAGTTTTGAGTCTAGATTTAAATGTGGCTAATGTTTTAGCACATTTGATCTCTTCTGGAAGCTGGTTCCAACTGCAGGCGGAACCATAATAGCTAAAAGCGGACTCCCCTCGTTTTGTGTGAAACCTTGGTATTTCTAACTGACTCGATCCTAATGATCTGAGTGGTCTGTTAGGTTTATATTCAGTGAGCATATCTACAATGTATTTAGGTCCTAGGCCATTGAGTGATTTCTAAACAAGTAAAAGTACTTTAAAATCAATCCTAAATATAACTGAAAGCCAGTGTAAGGACCTGAGGACTGGTGTGATATGCTCAGATTTTCTGGTTCTTGTCAGAATCCTGGCAGAAGCGTTCTGTATGAGCTGCAGCTATCTAATGGTCTTCTTGTGAAGGCCGGTGAGGAGACCATTACAACAGTCCACCCTGCTTGTGATAAAGGCATGAACAAGTTTCTCCAAGTCTTGACTGGAAACAAAACATCTAATTCTTGCAGTGTTTTTGAGATGATAGTATGCTGATTTAGTTACTGCTTTGACATGACTACTGAAACTAAGGTCTGTCTCCAGAATCACACCAAGATTCCTGACTTGATTTTTAGTTGT
>NW_015654942.1:112187-126762 GCF_001515625.1 Sinocyclocheilus rhinocerous
GGAGCATATACAGGCTAAACAAGAGCGGTGCAAGATTTGAGCCTTGTGGGACTCCGCATGTCATGGACGTCCACTTAGACTTGTGCTCTCCTATACTCACATAATAACCTCTCCCTTCTAAGTATGACCTGACCCAATTGAGAACCATCCGACCCAGTTTTCCAGTCTCTCTAGAAGTGTGTTATGATCAACAGTGTCAAACGCAGCACTGAGATCTAGTAGTACCAGCACTGATATTTTGCCAGAATCAGAATTTAAGCGAATATCATTTATTATCTCAATGAGTGCTGTCTCTGTGCTGTTATGCGGTCGGAAACCAGATTGGAAATTGTACAGGTATCCATTTGAGTTTAAGTATTTGTTCAGCTGATTAAAAACTACATTTTCAATAATCTTGCCGATAAAAGGAAGATTTCATATTGGTCTAATATGGTGTTATCAAGATTGCTCTTTTTCAGAAGGGGTTTAACAACTGCAGTTTTCATGGAGTTTGGAAAAGTCCCAGTAAGAAGTGAGGCGTTCAGTAGGACAATTAGTGCGTTATTTCCCCACAACAGGCCTGATGTTCTGATGACAAGCTAATCAAGCATGAAAAATCTTGAAAAAGGTGGTTGTGGAAGTATTTGGTGTGTGAAAACATTAGTTTGTTGTCCATGCCAGCAAATCTTGACATATCCATTCCATCCCACCCAGCTGCCCACCTCCCACATCCTCTTCAGAGATATTGCAGTTGCTAAGAGTTCTTCACAGCAGCTGTTTTTCTTAACAATGCTGTTGACCTAAATGTGGAGAGGGGAAATTATCTAGAAGAATGCGACAGAGGACCCTGGGAATTTTTCAACAAGTCAACAAAGAGTTGTTGAGAGTGTCATGCACCTATTTCAGTAGTTTATCCAGTGCATGGAGACCTACTACTGTGATTTATTAAAGGGGTAGTTTAACCCAAAATGAACATTTTGTCATAATTTACTCACCCTCATGTTATTCCAAACTTGTACTGTATGACTTACATTCCTCTGTGAATTAAAAAACAAAAAATTCTGAAGAATGTACTGACTATACTTTTTTAATATAATGAAAGTGAATGGTGAGGAATGGCTCCAAAAGATTGAAAAAAAAACCACCATAAAAGGAGTCCATATCACTTGTTGTCAGGATTATGGACTGTCTGTGTGTTTTTCTCCCCACGTGGCCCCTGTGACCCAGTTTCCCCATGTGTGATTAGTCATTTGATTCACCTGTGTTTGTTGATTATCCCTCGTTACCCCATGCATTTAAGTTCCAGTCTGTCTTTGTCCGGGATTGAAAGTCTATGTTGTGTTACATGTGTGTTCCTGCCTGCCCTGTGTTACCCCTTGGATGTTGATTAAAGGACTGCTGTTTGAGTTTACTCCTCATCTCCTCCTTCCTCGCTCCTCTCCGTAGGCAATCGTGACAGAATCCTGGACCAACAAAAGTAACTTTATTTGCGCTTTACCCTCCATTTGTTTTCCGTTTTCCGTACAGTGTTTTTTTCCCGTTGTTCCCTTATGGATGCCTTCACCCGCCCCGAATACTAGGGCTGCTCGATTATGGCAAAAATCATAATCACGATTATTTTGGCCAATATTGTAATCACGATTATTTAACACGATTATGAGGGGGCCATATGACCAAAACTTTGTAGGAGTGATTTATTTAAAGATAGTGATACATATCAAATATATATGAATATCCGGCTCCGCCTTGATCTGGCGTCGACCATCCTGCGCCTCGGGACTCGTCCTTCGGCTGCGCCTCATCCCTTCGTCCTTCCGGCTCTGTCAGGCTCCTCCATCCCTCCAGCTCCTCCTCGGTCCTCTGTCGCTCTGGCACCACCGCGTCCTTTCGGATCCCCACCTCTGCCTCGGTTACCTGAGTCATCTGCTCCGCCTTGGCCCTCCAGATCCTCCTTGTCATCCTGGGTCATCAGCTCTCCGCCTCGGGCTCCTCCGCCACCTGCTCTGCCGCAGTCGGTTGGCCCCCTGGAGTCGTCAGCCCTTCCTCCTCCATGGCTCCTCCCTCCGTCGGCTCCACCATGGGTCGCCAATATGGCTGTGGCCTGGGTCCCACCTAGCTTTTCCTGCTCCAAGTCCCTCCTGTCGTCTCCCTGGCTCCTCCGTCTGGTCCGCCCTGGTTCCTCCTATCGCCTCTTTGGCTCCTCCCTCCTTCGTCACCTCCCTGGACTCTGTCTGCCGGCCCCCTACCGGGCGTCCGTTCTCCTCCTGAGCCTCCTCCCAAGTTCCCACCCGTCCCTCCCTTCCGGACGCGCCTTCCGGGAGGGGGGCGATATGTCAGGATTATGGACTCTCTATGTGTGTTTTTCTCCCCACGTGACCCAGTTTCCCCATGTGTGATTAGTCATTTGATTCACCTGTGTTCGTTGATTATCCCTCGTTACCCCATGCATTTAAGTTCCAGTCTGACTTTGTCCGGGATTGAAAGTCTATGTTGTGCTACATGTGTGTTCCTGCCTGCCCTGTGTTACCCCTTGGATGTTGATTAAAGGACTACTGTTTGAGTTTACTCCTCCTCTCCTTGTTCCTTGCTCCTCTCCGTAGGCAAACGTGACACTTGTACTCTATATTCCAAGACTTTTGAAGCCATACTATACAATAACACTGTTGTATTAACTCACCTTTTGTGGTCAGTAAAATAGTCATTTGGGTTTAGAATGAAATGTGGGTGAGTAAATGCTGCCAGAATTTCCATTTTTGGGCAAACTTTCACCCAGAGCCGATCCTCCCTATTGGCAAAATACGCAAGCTGCTTAGGGCCCCCAAATCACCAAGGGGCCCCCTTGCTCTCAAAGATGATTTAATTTTAGTTTTTTAATTTGGCCAGCGGTTATGAAAACATGAATGATCATTTCTTTTAATGCAGAGCGCTGTCGCCCTTTCTATGTAAAAATCAGTCAAATCATGTAATTGTCACGAATCCTGTCCATGGACTTCTGTTCAATCACCACCAGAGGTCACCCTTCCATTACATTGACTCTCGCACTACACAAACTGTTGCATATCATCCCGGACTACATATCCCATTATCCATTGCACTGACTGCACACAGCACTGATTGCACACAGCTGTAACCAATCACACATTCACTATATAACACTCACTCAGATCCCTTTCCGGCTGCCGAGTATTGTATGCGCATATCGCTAGTTGGGATAGCTACGTTACGGAGCCTGCGTTAAGTTTCTTAGTCTAGCCTAGTCTTGCCTTGTCTGTTTCCTCGTCTTCTGATCATTGCCTGTGTACTTTGGATTACCGCTCTCGTCTTGCCCTGTTCGGATACTGTTTGCCCCTGCCTGGACCTTTGCTTTGTACCTGGATTATCTCTCTAGTCTTGCCCTGTTGGATTACGTTCGTCGTCGACTGACCCTCGCTTGTTTACCGGATTACCCTTGCCTTGTCTTCTACATACCAGTTTGCCTATGTCTGACTTATGCCTGTTTATGACCACGTCTTAATAAAAGCTTTGCACATGGATCCGCAAGTCTCATGTTCTGGTTACTCCGTAACAATGTCATACAGATATTTTTAATATTATTTAAAGAAATGTGTCCATCAATGGTGGCAATCAGTAGGCTACTAGCGTTTTCCGACGCAGCTCGAGTTCCTGAAGAGGAACCGTCATTTTCTGCCTCTAGATAGGCTCCGCCCACAACAAACGTCATCCCTGTTCGGATCTGTAAGACTATCCCACTCTCTAACGGCAATTTCGTTGAATAACAGTGCTTATCGCTGGGTGACAAGCTCTTGTAATATGCGGAAGCATTACATGAGATGAACTCTTATTCTGTGTGATGGGATAGGCAGTAAAGACAGGCTGAGAAAAAAAGTGGCGTTTTTAGGGCCGCCCACGCACAAATAGCAAGCTCGTTTTTTAACCCACGAACAAAAAATACGAAAAATCTAGCTTAAATTTCGTTTGCCCGTTTCCCGAACAGAACGAAATAATAATAATAATAATTATTATTATTATTATCCGCCTATTAGAAAATCTCTTAATTTCTTTTTTTTTTGTATTTCGATTTGTTGTTAAATCAAACTTCAGTCATTCAAATAAAGAAATATTAAGCCCAGCCGTAGATCCGCACGTCTCACGTCTCGTCAGCCCCGTAACAGTAATGCGAATGTCGTACGGTCTTGCTCGAGACTAAAAAAACGAGTTGAAAGCGTACCGAGCCACGGAAAAGACACTGTTTCTCAAGCGCTTTCCGCGAGTGCAATTCGAGACGGAGTGAAACACGGACAAATGCGTTTCATTCATTCGTTCATAACCACTCAGAAGTCTAGGATCGGCACTGCTTTCACTTTTAAAGACCCATCTTCATGAAAGCTTCAAGCATTTCTCACTTTGTAGCATCAGAGAATGTGCAGATCCCACATGCTGCAAGAAAAAGCCCATTTATGATATTGGCATCATGATGATTTTTGAATCATGCTCCAGTTGTGAATTTTCAGGCCAGAACTGAGTGTTTCAGTCTTGACTATGGTCCAACTTGGCTAAGTGATGGAGAACTTCTCCCTTTCCCCTTAATTAGATACATACACCCTCTCTAATACACATACTGTACTAAACACACTTGTCTCAAAAGGTTATCTGTATTTAAACAGCTCAGCTGGGATCCATAAATTCTTAATATAAACAACATAAACAACGATTCCGAAACAGTCTGTTCTCATCTGTTGTCTTTCACTCCCTCTTCCTCATTATGACAAAAGGACTTGCAGAGTTCACAGAACTATGTAAACCATAAATCCACAGCTAAGGATTCAGAATCATGTACCCAAATACAATACTTGCAATGCCATAAATCCTATTGCATACGGACAAACAAAACACTTGCAGGAAACTGAGACTTTAATAAAAAACAGCCCCTTCAATTTTCAAATGCAAAAAGTCCCTTCCTGACCTGCTCAGAATTCCCTGGCACTCATAATTATATTGACTTCGCACAGACATACCATGATGAGTCAGATGTATTATATACGTATATTATATATTAATTGCCTATTGTTGTAAGTGTGGATAGCAACTGGATATTAAGTCATGCAAACAATGCAAAGAGAGCTGAAAAGAGCAAGTGTGTATATGAGGTTATCAGATCTTAGCTATATGAGCTTAGAGAAGAGAAGAAAAAATAAATGTAAAATCATACACACACAGTTAAGTGTTTTCATGATTTATTTTTCAGCTCTGTTACTGATTGCCTAATTTTCAAACCGAATTGTATTGGCAGAAGAAAATGCATGGCCTACAAGTAAAAAAATATTTCAGTGAAAATCTGCCTATTTAAACAGATCTAAGTTGACTTTTCCTACTCAGATGAAATTATTGGTATTCAAGAGAAAACAAGTCCAGGAGGAGGAGGACAATGTCAACGTCTAAAAATACAATGCCTGAAAAAGAAAATCATTCAAAAATGGCACAAAATGTGATTTAGATTGACATGAGCATAACATTTTCTGTTATTCTCTCCTGTTTACTCTGAATACTGATTAGTCACATTCATGTATGAGCGTTACGTAGACTGCCGTGCTATAAAGCTGCACGCGAGACAATGACTGTCACGGTCGAAAGATTCTGATGAAATGCCATTCAGCACCAACTTATATAGCTAGTCAGCTCCACTCACTTTTGCAGACTGAAATGCCATTTGTTCATGCAGCTACACGAACATTAACAAATCAGGCTTAAGAATTCAGAGTAAACAGGAGTTTCCCCATAAGCGTGTTCACATTAGTAACCTCTAAATGTACTCTCAGAAATAGAGCTGTCACTGGGGTACCTTTTCAAAAGGTACACTTTTGTACCTATTAGGTTCAAATATGTACACCTTTAAGTACTAATATGTACCTTTAAGGTACCAAAATAGACCCTTTAGGTACAAACATGTACCTTTACTGCCCCAGTGACAGCTTTTGTACATTTATTTCTGAGAGTACCAAATGTTTGAGAGGATGCCCAAAAATGAAAGTGGACACAGGTACGTAGCCATCAGTACACATTCCTATATGTTCTGTTAATCAGTCTGAACATTTGTTTTTAGATTTGATAATGCTGAAAACTGCCATGGTGGGGACAGATATAATGGCTGCGTTTGCAGATTTGTAGAAGAGATTGCTGTTACGCTAATGTTTGTCCTACCATTTATGGACTTCAGGACTGTAATCGTTTCTTGGCAAACTGATTGAAACAACATTGTTTGTGTGCCAGAATCTACATTATGTATAGCCCACCAACATTAGTTTGGACAAGATTTTCTTTGTGCCAAGAACATAATGAAATTGAAGTTTCTTTCAATCAAAAAGACTGGCCATAACACACAATAACAAAAGTACTGTGAGCTCTTTACCAGTGTTTACCTTACAGGTTCACAATGTGAACAAACACAATGTGTAGAATGGCATTAAACTAACACAGAATCTGGGTCATAACACAAAACATTTTTGGGCCTCTAACGCTGAACCATACACAGTATCAGCCACATTGAAACCCAAGAGAAGTGTTTTCTGCATTTAGAGTACAAATCATTTAGCATACTGCTAAATACTGTTCATACATTTTCTTCATATTTTGTCTTACAACTAACTCTAAGTACAACTTCAGAACAATAAATGACCACTCTCTGTCAATGTGAACCTAAGACTAGTTACATAAGACACAAATGCACTTACCCAGTCTAATGTTTAATTCTAGACACCAGACAATAAACAACTCAAAGTCACAGAGCCTTTGACAGTCCATCCAAGACAAGTATTAGAGATCTCTTAATAAAACCAGACATGCAGACTGTATTTTCCCTTTCAAAAGCAATTAAAGGTTTTATTGCTTTTGTTCCATTAGAAGATAAATGGCTAGAAGAAGAAAATTTACATTTCACTGCAGTCAACTGTTGAACTTTTTCCTTTACCATTACCTCAGGACTGAACACGACGAGCAGCACTAGATCGTCCTATTTGTGCAGATGATAATAATTTACTTCTGAAACTGTGATCTCATTGGTTTGACCTTGGGAGAGCAACTCACACACTGACTCCAAAATAATCTATGGAAGAAAAAAAAAACGAGCGAGCAGAAGACAGCACCTCATACCACAGAAATGACACCTCAATCCTAATCCAACAATGCCCTTACATTCGCATTTCTGAAAACATGCTAAAGGAAATGCTGAATAAAAATGGCAAATAGCAAATGCAATTATGTATCAGACAAGTATGTGTCATACAAATCCAGACAGTGATCCTCTCAGCGATTACTGGACCCTCAAACAGATGACATTTTAAAACTCTGTGTAATGTTATTTACAGTTATGCACTTTACTTCATTACAACAATGATGCTATAAAAGCAACATTTGTCTCCATGAATATTTCAACATGTAGGGTGTGGGATATTGTAAGTGCATGCATAATTAAAACCAAAGCAGTACAATTGCTGCCAGTTCTATGATCTCCAGCACATCTAGCCCCCATTAGGCACTATAGTACAGATCTGAGTTCAGCCTGGCTTATTGTTTTCCATTATCTAGGCTAGTTACCACAACAAATGGATCAGAGCAAGTGCTGACATGCCTGCTGTAAAAGGCCACTGCATGCTAAAAAAAAAAAACTGTACCACAGAATAGCCATAAACCATGTGGATGTCATATGCACACTCCTCAGAACTCTTCAAAGTCTAAACAAAAAACAACAAAATAAGTCAAATAAAATGCTAAGCAGTAATTCAAAAATAAATAGGAAATAATACTAATAATTCTGGCCATTAATGAAAAGACCATGAATATTTTTTGTCCTGTTGTAGATAGATAAACAAAAAATGACCACTATACAAATTTCAATACTATTGCATGCCAAATGTAAACTGCACCAAAAAAATCAATAGTTTGAAATAACACAAACAAAGGCTTTACACCATTATAAACAAAAGTATGAAAATCAGATGTAAACATCCAATTGTCAACCGGTACAGAAAATCAAAAACCAAACTTGGTACCAATATGTTGTGCGTCACTAAATCACACTACTAATATTAAAGGTCACATATTTTACACCTTTCTGGAGTTTTATTTTAAGTCTTGATGTCCTTAAGAATATATATCTGCGGTAAAAGTAGCAAAAACCATCTCAATATATTTTTACAGCTCCTCTCTCAGGAGCTCTGCAAAGAACAGGTCGATTTTGGCATGTAATTAATATTCATGAGCCTCTCTTTTGATTGGCCTGTTGTTTTCTGATCATGTTTGAGCCGAACTCAGACCCCGAATCGTCGACGACAGGAGACAACCAACCACCTCCTCAAACGCGCTTACAACAGGATGTTTCAGAATGGTAATTCATGTTTTTTTTTTCAAACACCGAATGCAGTAAAAATAAACCTGACCAGCCGTGCGTTTGCGATCACGTGAACTTGAAGACACTTGTACAAATGCGGATGGGTGACATGAATGGAAATTATTCCAGATTGGCGTTGTAGTATTTGGTTTCTGTATTCTGTACTGTATTTTCCTGCGCTCAAGCCTGCCAATCTAAAGGATCAAACGCCGTGTATGGCGTTTGAGGTAATTTGTGAATTAGCATAGACTTATAGTCTAAATAAAACAATTTGCAACTGTTACTATTATTACACTTGTATACAAAACATTGTATTATGCTTGTTATTGAGTGTGTGACGTCACGTGCACTACCGCCGGTGGCGCGGTTGTCAAGGCGACCGTCACAGCCCTACTGTGCAATGATGTAGTTTCCTGACATCCAGACTGAACAACGTTTTCTCGACATGTTGTGTGGGACGAATACATTTCTAAGCTTAATTTTACTGCTTTATGAATATAAAAACCAAAAGGAATGGTATTCTTTGTAAAGAAGACACTCCAAGCTTTCAAATGAACCCATATATGGGCTGATACCGTATAAGGAAGGCTATGTAAATGAAGCATAAACATGTTTAACGCGATTTTGGACCCGTATCCGGGTCCACAGAGTTTAACTGGTTTTAATAGTACTATTAATAATAAACTAATAGTAATTTTATGATTGTTCTTCAGGACTGCCTGTACAACCTCTTTCAGATTATCTGTTGGCGTATGGAGAAGATCTACCCCAATATTATATGCTGTCCAAACTAATGAAACATAATGTAATGTTCTTGTGTGGTAATTGATTCAGTATTCAAGGAACAAACGTGAGTTTTGTGAAATGATGAAAAGTCAGTGTATGATCATTTGCAGACGTAAAGAACCAGTCTAATGAACCACAGAATCCTTTACCTTTCTTTTATATAAATAATCCTCAATCCTCTTGTCTCATCATTTCAAATTAACCTCGTTCCTCCTTGTCCTTCCTGGAAGATGGCTGACTGAGTGTGTGCCTGAATCAACATATGGTTCATATTGCACCCATAACACACACTACTCAATTTAGCCAAAACTATTCAAAGCCCAAACCCACAACGATGAACACTCCAGGGATCACAAAGATAAGGGAATGAAATCAGGCATGAACACACAAGGAAACATGCATATAAGCAGATACATAGAAATCACACGCAAGGGCTGTTTTGCTCCCTGAAGAGGCCTTTACAAACCGCCAACTCAGCTGATTATGACTGACCAAAAAATGTGTCATGCATTCTGATTAATGTTTTTAAAAAGCAAGACTCTAAGGTTGAATGGTCACAGGATGAAAGGGACAGAACAAAAGAGAGAGAGAGAAACAGACAGAGACCCAAAATGCTGCACTTCATTATCTCCAGCAGTTGAGTTCGTTATTTTTGACAATAAATGTGTCAAGTGACGCACATCCAGTAATGTGTGATTCAACACATTTCCTCAAACCCAAAGCACACCCAAACACATGGACATGATAAACTTCTCTCTCTTGCTCTCTCCCTGACAACCCTATTGTTTTAATGCAGTATTTTGATTTCATCGACTTTAGCTCACCTAGAGGGGATCCTCTCAGCTGATGCACTGTCTTCCATTGAGCTATTGGTTTGACAATTTGTGAACTTAGCAGTAAGCTTTGAAAAAAACATGTTTGTACAGCATCCATGGTTTAAAATGCTCTGTGCAGCCCTTACGAACATAGAAACATTTTGAGCCAGTGCTGAATAGTCTTTTCCACTGAATGTTTTTACATTGGTTACACTGAAACAGTTCAAGCATTTAAACAGTGGATATACAAAAAGATATGGCAAAGCAAACAATTCTTTAAGCCTTCATTTCCCATGTCTCATATACGCCCCATAGTGAAAGGCACGAACTGCAGCCATATTGTCTATAAAAATCTAATTTAATATTCAACAGTAACAGCTTGGTTTCTGTATCTTATAAAGTTAACTGGTTAACCTTCATGTGTTGCCATGATTCCATGACAAGTACTGGATTCAGTGATTTGTTTTACACCCCATCAGAAGGAATGCTCACACATCTCCAAAAACTAACAAACCTCTGTGTTGTCTCAATTAGTGATGATCACAAAGCACTAACGTTGGGAGCAGGAAAAATACTTCAACAACTTTTCTGTGCTCTGCTGTGTTCAGTTCCTTTGCAGTGGAAACCAGATGCTCAGGTTGTAGCTTTAAATTTGTTTATTCTGTATATTTGGCTAATGAATGCAAACAGACAGCATGAGAGAAAACAGATGCAAACGTGTGCAAAAATACGAGCAGTCTTTTTCAAAACAGAAAGACCTGGGGACATGGGGAAACACAGTGAATCACAGTGATCAATCAAAAGGTGACATTAAAGGGGTCATATGATGCTTTTTTAAAGATCATTAGTTTGTGTATTTGGTGTAACAGAATATGTTGACATGCTTTAATGTTCAAAAAACACATTATTTTTCAAATACTGTACATTATTGTAGGTCCTCTATACCCCGCCTCTCTCAAACGCTTCATTTTCTACAAAGTCCCTCCTTCTGACAAGCGCAGTCTGCTCTGATTGGCCAGCTGACCCAGTGCATTGTGACCATAATTACCTTACCATAATCGCGAGCTTCATCTTTCAAAATAAATGTAAAGACAGAGCCCGAAAGGGGAACAGAGTCGCGTGACAGACACAGTGATGAAGCTGGTATGTGTTTGCAGTACACAAGCCACGGTTAAGACAGCTGACTCCACTGTGATGTGACCCTGTCTCTCTCTCTCTCTCTCTCTCTCTCTCTCTCTCACACACGCGTGCACGCACACACACACACGCACTTACTTAAGCTAATAACAAAACAGTAGCTGATTCAGAAGCGCCAGATTGTCATAGCAAAGTCAGAATTACCTCCTCTCCTAGGTTCACGAAACGGTCGTCCATAAAATGCATTGCTGTTCTGTTGTAAGTAATCTTAAAGATTCCTAAATGCATCTACTTTCGGAAGGCCAAATAAAGTGCTTTTGCTTTCGCCTAGAAACACACAGCATCTCCCTGACATGGCTGCTTCAACACTAACTGCAGTTACTGAAACCACGCCTTCTTTCTTTGCGTGCACATTTGGGCAGCATTATGCAAATATTTCCACATAGTGAGGTAGATATGTGGGGGCGTGTTAGAACGAGCCGTTTTAGGGGGGCGTGGCAGAGTCTTAACTTTGATAAAGAATATCTCTTTGGTTTTGAGACTTTAGTCTTTGCAACTTCAGGGATCTTATCTATGCACAATCAGCTTGTAACACTCCAAAGAGAAAGGAAAACTTGAAATCGCATCATATGACCCCTTTAAGAACATTTATAATGTTACAAAAAATCTATTTCAAATAAATGTTGTTACTTTTAACTTTCTATTCATCAAAGAAAGTTTACAAAATGCAAGTTTCTGCGTTACTTGTGTGACACTTTGCAAATGCCCCTTTTGCACTTTGGGCATCAAGCCTCCCCCAAACACAAACATCACAAACAAAGCGCTTATGGGTCTATAAAAGTCAAGGCATGTATCAACAGGTAAAAGTAGACTGCGTTTAATAGCAGGTCCAACATATTGTATCGATTGAAACCCAAACATTCTATCAAATTCCTCCATCTTGTAAAAACACCACCAATGTTTACCCTTGTTTTATCCCGTTGTTTGTCTCCGTATATTTTGGCAAATCTATGAATGTTGGCTTGCACTTCTTTATTGGAATCTGAATTTCTTTTTCTGCACAGGCTAAACACCCTCTGGCTCAGTCGCTATTGGCTGGGCTGAGGTATGCAAATACATAAGTTGACAGGCAGGTAGGACATCCTATCATTGTATTTGGACCGAATTCGGATTTTAAGCAGTACAACTGTCTTTGACATTGATAATAATAAGAATTTTTTCTTTAGCACCAAATCAGCATATCAGAATTATTTCTGAAGGATCATGTGACATTGAAGACCTTAGTAATGGCTGCTGAAAATTCAGCTTTGCCATTACGGGAATAAATCACATTTTAAAATATATAGGAATAGAAAACAGTTCATTTAAATTTATAATGTACAACCTTACTTTTATAACTGTTTTATCGATTTATTTAAAATATGAAAATATGAAAAATGAACCCTCGGTAAGGCTTTTTCTTCTCTCTCATTTTTTTGTAGTGTATAGTCTAATATGTGTTTTAAATTAATTCATAAATCAAGAAAAGTGGCTTTGTGAACTGTTACAACCTTTATTTTTTTACTCTTTTGATTTGATGTTGGATCTAAGTAGACTAAAATAAATTTATGAAGAAAAATAGTGTGCAATACGTGTATTCATTTCAAATATATTGTGTGCCATTTAGGATACAACCTCATAATGTTGCAGTAAAACATTTTTATTAAATCAAGTTCTAATAATGAAACAAAGCAAATGCAAACATTATCCAAACAAATAAGGATTTGTTTTGTTAAAGCTTTTGCAGTAAAAAGTGCCCTGTAGCTCAGTCACAGAGCCCCAGATCTAGATAAGGCATGTGTATAAACACACGTTTCACCTGACTGCAAAACAATCAAGAATTAATCAGTAGCTGTTTACAGGATTGTGAGCATGCTTAGGGTGAAGGTGAAAAACTGTTTAATTTTACTCAGTGCCACATGTGGATATGGATGAACAAAAACACACACGCATACACAACCACAGAAAGAACACACATGTCTGTCAGTTTAGAGTTTAGAGGATATGGTATATTCTACAAAATCTGCCCTTCTGACCAAGTGGAGAATATTACACACACACACACACACACACACACACAGGTTTGTTTTTGTGAAAAGTGGGGACATCCCATAAGCGTAATGGTTTTTCTACTGTACAGACCGTATTTTCTATTGCCCTACACCAACCCTACCCCTAAACCTACCCCTCACAGGAAACTTTGTGCTATTTCAGATTTTCAATACACTCCATTCTGTGTGATTTATATGCGTTTTGAAAAGTGGGGACATGGGGTAATGTCCTGAAAAGTCACCTTCTCCTTGTAATACCTATGTCATACCCTTGTCATTATACAAATTTATGTCCTCATTTGTCACAAAAACGCGCGCACACACACACACACACACACATCATTTATAATTATTGGGTCTTTCTAAGTAGTGCCTGGATATTATCAGAACTACATTTATAAACTGAATTCTTCTTTTTCTGTCATGTTTTCTTTGCTGTGGCTTCATGTGCTCTTAATCAAATATGTTTGGCCACAAAGTCTCTTACTGTGATGCAGTCATCCACACAGAATTCACCCTTAATTGACATAGTGTGTTTGTGCCTGAATGACTATGTAAGTGTGGTAAAGTAAATATGTGTGTTAATAAATGCAAGCAATGCAAGCATCATTAATTTATGGCTATTATTCATGTTTCACACATGACATTTGTATCTGTTTACTTTTTTTACTTTTTTCATTCACACAGACAGCTGTTTTATTGCTGGAGGTCATCAGGTTGCAGCACTGTTGGACAAGGGTTGCCCAAACGTTATTGTTGGGCTCTGTAACTGGCCATAGATTTTAAATACCTAATCACATAAATACTAGTAAAAATGAGATGTCATTTTATTTTGTAAAGGAATCCGTTTTCTTGCTGTTAACAAATTAACATTTTGTAGGGGCTTTATGAACACTGTAGCTCAACAGAATCACTTTCCATTCAGCCTTTATCTTTATTGTTGTCATATTTCATTCCATGTCTCTACAACAATCATTCAGTAGATTCCTGTCATTCTTTAAAATCTTGAAGACCACTCATGACCTTCAGAGGCACAGCTTGTGGGGCTGATTCATGAGCTTAAATGTATGTTTTCCATGTCTTCAAATGCACAAAACTTTCAGCCTTGCTGAAAATATTTTGAATGTATGATGCCTACCACAAAATGTGTATTATCAGACTGTCGTATTATTTGTATCTGTTTTGTATTATAAGAGAAGACTATGTGTGCTAGTTTTCAGTTAATTAAAGGGATAGTTCACCCAAATATGAACATTCTGTCATCATTTACTCACCCCAATGTCATTCCAAGCCTTTCGTATGTGGAACACCACAAATGAAATTTTGAAGAAGCATCAGAAAACTTTGTGCACAAGTCATATGAACCAGTTTTATGAAGTTTTTTT